>NC_068571.1:29562620-29864126 GCF_025698545.1 Gossypium raimondii | reverse complement strand
ATGACTTTCGCTATTATGCTGTTGTTCAAATTCAATGCATTGTCAGATATAATCCTTTCAGGCATTCCATATCGACATATGATCTCTTTCCTCAAAAACTTACTGACTGCTGACTTCGTGACATTAGCATATGAGGCTGCTTCTACCCACTTAGTGAAATAGTCAATAACCACAAAAATGAAACGATGTCCATTAAAAGCCTTTGCTGATATTGGTCCAATGACATCCATACCCCACATGGAGAAAGGCCATGGAGAAGTCATAACATGAAGAGGTGAAGGAGGCGCATGCATTTTATCCCCGTAAATTTGGTATTTATGGCATTTCTTGGCATGATTGATGCAATCTCTTTCCATGGTGGCCCAGTAATATCCAAATCTCATGATCTGTCTAGCCATTGTAAATCCATTAGCGTGCGTACCACAAACACCCTCATGGACTTCTTCTAAAATTTCCTTAGCCTCTACAGCATCCACGCACCTCAACAGTACTCGATCCTTTCCCCTTTTGTATAGGACCTCTCCATCTAAGACATAATCAATAGCTAGTCTCCTCAATGTCCTCTTATCATTCTCCGTTGCCTAATCAGGATATTCGTGATTTTTCACATATAGTAATATATCTCGGTACCAGGGACGATTATCACTCTCTATTTCTTCAATGTTGTAACAGTGGGCAGGGATCTCATAAATACTAATTTGAATAGGCTTCATGTCCTCCAACTGATTCACTTTAATCATGGAAGTTAAAGTAGCAAGAGCGTTAGCCATCTGATTTTCTTCCCGTGGGAGATAACAGAAGGTAATGTTGTCAAACTCTTCGATCAATTCCAGAACCAATTTTCGATAACGGATCAACTTAGGATCTCTTGTCTCCCATTCTCCTCTTAGTTGGTATATTACCAATGCTGAGTCTCCATACACTTTTAATGTCCTGATTTTCCGCTCTATGGCTGCCCGTATACCCATGATGCAAGCTTCATACTCAGCCATGTTATTAGTGCAATCAAAGTCTAATTTACTGGTGAAAAGATGATAATCTCCATTTGGAGACACCAGGACTGCCCCAATCCTATTGCCTAGCGCATTCGATGCTCCGTCAAAGTTTAATCTCCAAGAATGATTTTCTTGGGAACCTCTTCAGCATTTGCCACATACATCAAATCTTCATTCAGGAAATCAAAGTCCAGAGGCTCATAATCTTCCAGAGCTCTGCTAGCCAAGAAATCTGCTATAGCACTCCCCTTGATGGCCTTCTGACTTACATATACGATATCAAACTCAGAGAGCAAGATTTTCCATCTAGCCATTCTTCCATTCAATGCTGTTGACTCCATCATATGCTTCAAAGGGTCTAATTTTGAAATTAGCCAAGTCGTATGATAGAGTAAGTATTGCCTCAACCTCTTGGTCATCCAAATCAGGGCGCAACACAAATTTTCGATACGCGAATATCTCATCTCACAATCAATGAATTTCTTGCTGAGATAGTAAATTGCCTTTTCCTTCTTTCCAATCGCATCATGTTGACCCAATACGCATCCCATGGAGTTGTCGAACACCGTTAAATATAAAATCAAGGGTTTATCTGGGCTGGGTGGTGACAGAACTGGAGTATTGGATAGATACTGCTTTATCTTTTCAAAAGCTCCCTGGCATTCTTCATTCCAAACCCCTGGATTATGTTTCTTCAAGAGGCGAAATATGGGATCACATTTCTCGATCAACTGTGAAATAAACGTAGCAATGTAATTTAGTCTTCCTAAGAAACCTTGAACTTCTTTCTGAGTACGTGGTGGTGGTAAATCTCGTATTGCCTTGACTTTGTCTGGGTCAATCTCGATTCCTTTTTCACTGACTACAAAGCCCAATAACTTTCCTGACCTAGTTCCAAAAGTGCATTTTGTCGGGTTGAGTTTGAGCTGAAACTTCCTTAGTCTTATGAACAATTTTCTTAGGACCTGTACATATTTCGCCTCTGTTCTGGATTTGACGATCATATCATCAACATATACCTCAATTTCTTTGTGCATCATATCATGAAACAAGGTTACCATGGCTCTCTGATATGTTTCTCCTGCATTCTTTAATCCGAATGGCATTACTTTATAGCAAAATGTTCCCCACAAAGTAATGAATGTAGTTTTTCCCATATCCTCCGGATGCATCTTTATCTGATTATATCCTGAGAACCCATCCATGAAAGAAAACAACGAATATCCCACTGTATTATCGACCAGAGTATCAATATGTGGCAATGGGAAATTGTCCTTTGGGTTTGCTCTGTTCAAATCTCTGTAATCCACGCACATTCGTACTTTTCCATCTTTTTTGGGAACTGGAACGATGTTAGCTACCCATTCAAAATATTTGACCTCCTGTAAAAATCCAGCATCAAACTACTTCTTGACCTCCTCTTTTATTTTAAGCACAATATCAGGCCTCATTCTTCTGAGCTTCTGTTGAACTGGCCTGCAATCCTCTCTTATAGGTAGGCGATGTACCACGATGTCAGTGCTCAGTCCAGACATATCCTGGTATGACTATACGAAGATGTCTTTGAACTCTCGGAGTAATTTAATGAGGTCTCGTCTTGTCTTTGCAGAAATCTCAGTTCCAATTTTCACCTCTTTTCCTTCTTCCAAGCTCACAACTTCTACTGATTCTTTGTGAGGTAGGATTTGTTTTTCCTCTTTTTCTACCATCCTGAATAAGTCCAGGGATAAACCACAATCTTCATCACCTTCAAAATCGTGCGATCCCTCTAAACACATGTTTCGTTCAAAAGGACACTCTGAGTTCATAGCAGCGTCATTCACGTCGTTGATATACAGGGACCTAATCTGGTTACAAAAGAATGTATGAATTTATGTACAATTACTTGTGCAATGATTATAAATGAAAGAATATATTTACTTGTATGGAAAGAATGAAAGAATATTTGCTCGAAACAATTGCAAAGATGTTTTATTAAAATAATGATATTCAAACATAAGCCTATTTCACAAAAGAGTTCTTGTTATTTCTAGGCTAAAACAACAAGTTTGTTCTGAATATTACTTTGAGACAGTTTTAAAGACTTTAGGTATTTATTCTGCAGTCCAATTGTCTAGAACACTCCCAGGCTCATAAGGACGAATATCTAACCAGCTCCTCTCTTCGTTCTCATGTTCATGAATGGCATTGATGTGCATATTTCCTAACGTCTCTTCGATGCTTTCCTCAATCGATTTCTTTCTCTCATGATGAATAACTCCTCCAGATACGAAAGTTTTGGATATGTGGGGAATTATTATTGGCTTCCACTTAGCTTCCTCCCCATTTAGGCGCGCCCTTCTCTTTTCCTGCCTTTTTTCTATCTCCTTCTTTCTCTGCCCTCTATCTGGCTTGTATCCTAAGCCAAAGTGATCCTGCTTTTCTTTCAGCACTGGAACCTCAGTCCTCCCTTGAAGATGTCTCCCTAGCCCTCTTCCGGGTAAAGCTCTTTTTCCTACCAACAACTGTAAACCCATCTCTGTAGTTTTGGATAATTTTGGCACCAAAATTTTACTCCCTTCTGGAACAAATGCCGCATTTACAAACTCCAAATACTGAAATGGGCATTCTACTGACTCGTCATTGGTCTCCACGTATGGCGTCTCATTGGATACAACTACTATTATTCCTCTTCGGCATTTATTGTCACTAGCTGACCATCTGACACTAACTTCAACATCTAATATAATGATGACGGTACTGCCCCCACCGAATGTATCCATGGTCTTCCTAATAAACAATTATAGGAAGGTTTGATGTCCATCACAATAAAATCTATCTCATAAACTATTGGGCCAATCTGTAGGGGTATCTCAATTCTTCCCATGACCTTCCTTTCTGTACCATCAAACGCCCTCACTACATTTTGACATGTTTTCATGTGCACACTGTCTATGGGTAGCCTGTTGAGTGTGAATAATGGCAATACATTCAAAGCTGATCCATTGTCAATCAATACTCCTGGAAAAATATGCCCCTTGCATCGTACAGTGATATGCAAAGCTTTGGTAGACCACATGCCCCCAGGAGGTATTTCATCATCATTGAAAAATATGAAATTATCAGCACTGATATTATTGACCAACCGATCTAGTTTGCTGAAAGAAATATCCCTGGACACATAGGTCTCATTTAGCATTTTCATCAACGCATTTCGATGTACTTCTAAATTCAGGAGTAAGGCTAGTAAAGATATGCGAGCCGGTTGTTTATGCAACTGCTCGACGACATTATACTCAATATGCTTCAAAAATTTGAGAAAATCCAGAGTTTCTTCCTCCTTCACTGGCTCAACCATTTTCTCTTTTTACTCCCCTATTATGGCCCCTTTCATAGGTTCTGGATTGGCACTCACACACTGGTCTTTTGTAGTCTATTTTCCAGGGACAGTTGCATTGCACTCGTAGCTCCATGGAACCTTCCTACTGTCCTGGTAAGAAAAGGTTGCAGGTTTCTTTATTATGATTCTTGGTATTACTGGCGTTCTCACTTCATCCTTCTTTGGTCGGGAGATGATGACCACAGGCTGCGCTACTCTTGGAACCTTCGAGGATTCCGATGTGCAAATGCTCCCTTCCTTCTTAACTTCTTCATAAAATTTCATTTCCTTATTATCCATCAGGCCTTGAACCAGGGTTCTGAATTCTGCGCATTTCTGGATTTCATGTCCCTCCTCGTGATGGAACTCACAGTAGTTTTCCTTCTCTTCAAAGCTTCTTTTTGAATCCACTACCAGCAACCCTCTTTCTACCATCTTCTTCCAGATCTATCTCAAAGGAATTTTCACTTCTGCGATATCCTTTTTGATTTTCCTACCCATGTTACCTCTTATCATGTTCACTCCATTTTCATTATGATTAGGTAACGAATTCTCTGTACTGGGTGAATCATCCACTTTAACAATACCCATGCTTATGAGTCTTTCTACCAGCTTCTTGAACGTCGTACAATGTTCTATAGAATGCCCCGCGTTTCCTACGTGATAATCGCATTGTGCGTTTGCATAATACCACTTGGGGTACGGAGGCTGCAGGGGTTTCAAGTGGTGAGGGGAAACCACGTGTGCATTAAATAGATTCTGATATAATTCCCTATACGACATCGGAATCGGCGTAAATTGAAGCTTCTCCGTATTTTGCCTTGTATCGGATCCTCGTCTTGATGAACCTTGTTGGTTAACAACCACTTTTCCCGGCTGATTCCCCGTAATTGTCTTTGAATATGAACTCATATTGTTGACCTCATTTTCCTTCTTCTTCGAGGCCGACCTTCTACTACTTTCTCCCACATCTATCTTCCCGCTTCTGATAGCATTTTCTATCATTTCGCCATTCATAACTATGTCAGAAAAGCTTTTAGTAGCACTTCCCAACATGTGTGTAATAAATGGGGCCTTCAAGGTGTTAACGAAAAGCATCGTCATCTTTCTTTCTAAAAGAGATGGCTGAACTTGTACGGCAACCTCCCTCTATCTCTATGCGTATTGCCTAAAACTTTCACCTGGTTTCTTTTCCATATTCTGCAGAGTGATCCTATCAAGTACCATGTCAGTCACATGGCTGTACTGTTTTATGAACGCCTGTGCCAGATCTCTCCATGAATTAATTTGGGTACGGTTCAATCGATTGTACCATTTGGATGCTGCCCCTGTGAAGCTATCCTGGAAGCAATGTATCAAAAGTTGGTCATTATTGACATAACCGGTCATTCGTCTGCAGAACATGGTAATATGAGCTTCGGGACTACTAGTTCCATTGTACTTCTCAAACTCTGGCATTTTGAACTTGTAAGGGAATACTAAATCCAGGACCAAGCTCAATTCTTTAGCATCCATCCCATAGTAGCTCTCCGCACATTCCATCGCTCTAAATTTCTCTTCCAGCCATTTGTACTTCTCCTCTAACTATTTTGGCAACTCATCATTCATTTTCTCCTTTCCAGCCATTTCATCGAAATCAGGTATAGCAGGATTAATGAGGTTGGCTCCGGGGTTAGAGCCTGATCCTGCCTGGAGATTCATTAGCGTAGTAGCGTCACCCTGAAATTGCTGAGGATTAATGGTAACAGAGGACCTACACAGGTATATCTCAACTTGCTGAGAGGTAAAGTCTGGAGGAGAGACAGGTCCCTCATTGTCTCCTTCTTCAATATTGAGCACAGAGCCTTTTCCTTTATCAGTTCCCTTATTGAACCATTGAGTTAACTGGGCCATCATACTCCCTTGAGATTCCATCATTTTGTCTATCATTTTTTGCTGCTCATTCATTTGCTTTTGAAGCTGCTCCTGCATTTCCTTTTGGGACTGTTCTAGCCTTTCCATCCTTTGATCCATATCCTTAGTTTTTGATCGACTACCGTAGCGGTGTTTAATAGGCTGGTTGGTTTCCAGATTAACTGAGGAGTGATGTAAATTAATTAGAATCTTTTAATATTCTTAAATGCATATGAAGTAATGCAATGCATGAATGCAAAAAAGACGTCAATTTTGATTCAATTCCATATAAGAAAACTTTACTAGAAAGCAAATTTCTTTACATAAAGTGAATTACAAATAAAGCTTTTCCCTATTGCTTAGCATTCTAATCTTCCTAAGTAACACAGCTAACTCTTGCCCCTGATCTGATTCTAATTCATACTTCACACTCAGCATGTCTGCTTGTACTACCAAAGCTTGTACATGATCAGCTACTTCTCGGATCTGGACCACAGCTTCCTCCATAATATGATCTCTGCTCTTAACTTGGTTCTAAAAGTAGTGTAGCTATTCCTTATTACGATTTTCATTTGCCTCCAAGTGCTTGATCCGATTTTCACAATTTTGCAATGCCGTTTCTAGTTCTTTGATATTTGCTTCATTTCTTCAATCTTGCTCAAGCTTGCTTTCAACTCTATTGCAGAATTTCGATTTCGATACTGATGAAGAGATCCTTCCAACACAATCACTTTATCCTTTAACTCGCCTTTTTCCTTTTGGCTTTCTGACAAACTCTTTTCTAAAGCCTCGTTTTGTCTCTGCATTTCTTGGAATTTCTGTTCCCATCTATCGGCTTTGTCCTTTTCTTCTCGAATTTCGCCGCCTTCGTTCGATGTTTTTCCACTGGCGCTTCTCATTGACAGACGCAACTTTTTATAATCTGTCTTCAGACTACCCAACTCCTCCTCAGCCTTATTTTTCTCTTTCCTTAATTTCTCAGTTTCAAGCTTCTGAACGTCTATTTCCAATCTTAAGTTTGTCTTTTCTTCCTCTATTTGCTCTATCTTCTTTTCTAAATCCGCATTTCTTCTCTCAAAATCTCGTCTTACGATTTCCAACTCAGAAGGAATAACTCGCAACTGCTCCTCTATTGGCTGGCGACCCTCTTGATTTACCTTGGGTATATTGTCATTGATTCTCCTACCCCACCATTCATTATACTCAGGAGTTGTCATCGAACCCACAGCTAACCCCTTCATTCGGTGAGTCTGTTTCCATGCGCTAGACATCTCTTGAATCTTCTTTCTATAACCATCATCTTTGTACGAAAATTCACAATCAGATATCCCCTGGGTCGGAGGTATAAATTGTATTGACCTATACTATCTCATTACCAACAACGGGGCATATCCACTAGCTCCCCAAATCCCAAGTAGTGGAACCCAATCGAAATTACCACACCTATACAGGATCTCATCTGGAAGTAACCAAGGAGCTCTCTACTCAACATCTTCCTCCTGAAGATTTTGAAGAATCGCCATCCACTTCTCCTCTGAAATGTCATCCCTCCTCGGCGTAGCTACTATCTCCTTTAGTGGTGAATAATTTTCAGAGAAAACCCGATATGAAACCTTATCCACCTTCCAAAAGTGACTGTGAAACCATACAAGTAGAAGCTGTGCACATCCAATAAATCTGCCCTCACCTGTTTTCCGGTATGCGCTTAATGACCTGAAAGTTTCTGCCAAAATTGCTGGAATCGGTGTAACCTTCTTATCAAGCTGGTCAAATAAATGGGTGACTGCTTCGTCCACATGTCTCAAGGCCCTGGGGAAGACGACCAAGCCATATATACTTAAAGCAAAGACATCTAGCCTCTTTCTCACGTCTGGGTGCGTTAGAATTGCATCTTTCAAACTTTTCCAAGGAACGCATTTACTATCCCCCTTTTGCTTAATCCGTGCAGCAACCCACTGCTCACTCATCCCTGTTATACCTATCAGCTTCTTTGAAAAGGTTGGCACATTTACCGCTTTCGAGTAGACTCTGTCCACTTGAAACTTTGAACATCGGAGTAAAGCCACATATTCTTCTATCGTAGGTACCAAATCGACATTCCCAAACGTGAAGCAACTGTAAGCGGGATTCCAAAACTGGGCGAGAGCTCGAAACAAATGTTTGTCTACCTTCACATCAAGCAAATAAGGCAAATCCCCATAATTGTCATAAAATAACTGTCTAACCTCATTATTCCACTGATCCCAGATTTCCTTCAACTCCTGCAAATTGTTTTGAGTTACACTGATGCGATTAAAATCACATAATTTCGATACATACCCATCAGCGAGGCTATCGCCCTTTTCTTGTTGCGTTGTTTTAGACCAAGTTCGGACAGCCGCATTGTCCTTCACTTTATCAAGAAACCCTTTTTCCATGACAAGTTTTCTATCTAGCAACCGAATCTGAACTGACGCCTTTTATGATGAAATGAAATGCCATGTCATCCAAACAAAATTAAACACAAAAGTCAGTATCAAATATAAGCTTATAATCAAGAAAGAGTAAAATGTCTATTAGGACATCTACTAGGGTTTAGTGTAGTTCTACCTAAAGCAAGCTCTTAAGGCTCATTATATGCGGTTTGGCTCTAAAGTAAAGGTACCCGAACCAGCAGATTCCTTGATCTTCACCCATTATAGGCCCATTATACCCATTATAGGCTCATATAGATCAAGTTCAGTTCAGGGGGACACATTTTCCCTATGACTATACGGAGATGAAAATCTCACGAAGGCATAGGTACCGATGTATCCCGAAAGCAATCCACTATCCTATACGAAGGTGAAAACCTCACGAAGGAATAGTTTCTCACTCCCACTTAGAGGGTAAAAATTATCCAGTACATGTAATGTATAATGCAAAATAATTTAAAGTACTTAAATCAATTAAGCATGAATGCAAGAGGATTTTTAAAATGAATTTCATTTTTTCGACTATAAGACAAAAATTAATCAACTTTGCGGCTCGACTCTCTTATTTTTTTTTAAAAGAAAAATGATCGAATTCCCCAGTGGAGTCGCCAAGCTGTTGAAACCATTTTTATATTTTTTTTAAAAACAAAAATTAGTTTTCGATAAAAATTGGAAAAATTGGGAGTCGCCACCAATCTTTTATTAAGGTGTGATTGGGTCACCTAAAAAAATGACTTTGGTCTACGAATTTTAGAAAAATAGGTCCGGGAGTCGGTTACGTACGAGGAAGGATTAGCACCCTCGTAACGCCCAAAAATTGGTACCTAGTTAATTAATTAGTGTCTTAACGTCGAAAATTTAAAAAAATATAATCCTTAGCAAAAACTTAAAAAAAAACATTACGCATTAAGACCCTTATCATTTCATAGAAAGAAAATGCCACACCCAATGCGTTAGGGCACGACATTCTAATTTCCTCAAAAATGATTTAAGCCTAAATACTCGTATAATAAAATTTTAAAAGAATATCCATTTATTCAAGATTTAAGAAATCGCGGCCCAATACGTTAGGGCACAATTCCTCAAAAATCTCAAACTCGGAATATTTCCTTTATTATTATATTTTTAAAAAAATATTCATTTCGAGAAATCAATGCGTCACATCCAATACGTTAGAACACAACGTGTTGAATTCCCAATAATGAGTTCTTACTTTTTGATTAAAGAGAAATGCTCGATTGTTAGATTTAACGAAAAAAATCGGAACCCAATACGTTAGGGCTCAATTTCCTTGAAAATCCTAAATACAAGCATTATCTCAATTTTGAAAAATTTGAAATCGAGTAAAAAAAATGATGTGATACTACATTAAAAATACAATGCAATAATAAATATTAAAATGGCATAACAATAATATAAATAAATCAATAAGCGAAAGTAATATACATAATAAAAATAATCTCATGCAACATATCAAACAAATAAAAACATTCTTTTTAACATATGAACGAAAACATGAATTAATAATCAAATGAAAAAAAATGAAGAATAAAGGGCACATAATATATACATTGAAATTTAAAGACATACACATAATTTACATATGAAATTTTGGACTATGAAACTTATACATATAATACATGATGCGCTTATGAAAATAAAAGGAAAAATGGATTATAAAGTATATAAAAAACATACGTTTGCATTTTTTAAAATAAATATATTCATATATATACATATAAATATCATAAAAAATTGATTAAAATATTAATATGTATACATATATATACAAAAATACATATAAATTATAAAATATTTCATTACATATAAATAAAACATTTTTAAAAAAATAAATAAATAAATACACGTATGTATATAGGTACGAAAAAATATATAAATAATAATAATAATAATAATAATAATAATAATAATATAAAAAATTAATTAATAAAAAAATAAGGAAAATAAAAAAGGACCCATTTGAACTGTAAATACAAAAATTCTGAGGCCAATCTGCAAATAATTGAGGTCTGGGGACGAAACTGAACGCGCGAATTATGTAGAGGGGCTGGAAGGGAAATTTTCCCTTCTCCTCAAAACGACGCCGTTCACATTTGGACGAAATTGAAAACAACAATAAATAAAAGGATAAATTAAGAAAATAAAAAAAAACTTAATTGTAAAAACATTAAAAGGCGGAGGGGCTAAAAGCGAAATTTACCCCTTCGCTTAAAAACGCGCGGATCCTAGGCCGGGTCAGGTCGGATTCGGGTCAACCCAGGTTCAAAACGTCGTCGTTTTGAAGAGGCTATTTAAGCCCAAATTATCCTTCAAAAATCATTTTAAAACCGTTCTTTAAAAACAAAAAATTAAAAGCTCTCCTTCTCGATATCCGGCCCGGTCCAGGCCACATCGCCATCATCGGCCACCGGGTCGACCGCCGATCTCCGGCACCGGCACCACCGTCTGCGGTGGCCGAAATGGGGAAAATCCCCTATTTGACTCCTCGAAGCCCCCCAAACCCAGATCTGGACTTGGATTTTTCAGAATATCGGCGAAAACCGCAAAGACGCCAAGGAAAACCTTCGGCTTCTGGCCACTGATCCTCGGTGTGGCTCCCTCAAACGCTTCAGCGCCACCTTGGAGTTCAAAGCTAGGTGACTTCTTTCCTTTTTTTTATATTATTCGTATATAAATAAAAACATAGCAGTAAAAAAATAATAAAAAAATGCAGGTATCAACCTTGGGCTTCGATCGATTCCTTTTTGCTGTGAAAATATTTGCTTGTTATTGATTTCCAAAAAAAAAAAATTCCAGTTACAGTATATCAATGGTTATCTTATAGCCATAATGAGAAAAATAAAAAGAAATAAAATTTGTTCATATTTGATTTGATTTTCCAAATATTTGATTTTGTTTCCTTTCTTGCGTTTGCTCCTTGCAGGTGAAGACTGATTTTGTTTCCTTTCTTGCGTTTCCTCCTTGCAGGTGAAGACTCGTCTCTTGGCTGCGGCGCGAGCGGGCTAGGTAGCTACGTCGCTGATGAACTCCATAGAAACCCTAGGGTTTCTTCATTTGTTTTGGGCCACTTGTATTTGGGCCACCGTATTTTAGTTCATTTCAGTTTGGGCCATATAGGCCCACTTGTAATTTGGACTGCTTTATTTTCTTCATGTAGGCCGGGTAAAATTGAGGTTTTACATCTTGGATTTTATTGAATTTCTCTAATGCTTAATTATTATATCTCCTATTGAAATTTACTATGTTTATGTCTTGTTTAAGTGCTTATGTTTAAAAGATTTCAAGGAATATTTCATTAAGAGGAGTTTTGTTTTGAAAATGACAAAATAATTTAGAATGAATTGCAATATACTAAAAAAACACGTTTTAAATGTGTTTTAATTTATCCAAATGTTCTTAGGTCAATACCAAAGTGTTCTAAGGTGTTTAAAATATTTTTTTAAGGAACTTTGATGTGAAAGTCTTTAGACATAATACCATATGTCTTGAGACATGAAAGTTTGAATGTAAAATTCTATTTTAGGGACTTTAGTCTCAAGACAAAGTGAGTCTTGTCTCAAGACAACAGACATGTCTCGAGATATAAGCATGTTTGTCTCAAGACAACATCAAAGCTAAAGGTTGCTTCAATGGAGCCATGTCTTGAGACATTCGAGTAATTATCTCAAGACATATGACCAAATGTCTCGAGACACACTATCCATATCTCGAAACACGACTTGCTAATTCTTCATGTCTTGAAACAAGGGGTTTATGTCTCGAGACACACTACTGCAAGTTGCATTAAATGTACAAAATAAATGCTCCAACGGCTAGAATTCATTCTCAATGGTCATAAACATCTACAAACTTGTTTCTTGATATAAATATACTTCAAGGCTCAAGAGAGAGATATCCAAGCATCAAGATTAAGAGAATAGTGTTTAAATATTTATTATTTCATTTCTCTTGTAAATATTTTCTAGGAGCTTATTGTTATATCTTTTATCTCTATCATTTCAATTTTTTAAGAACTTAATTTTTGTAAACACATGCCTTGTAGAGGTCTCTTTGTTTACACTCTTTTATATCACCAATTGTAAATTGTGAAGGCTTTAATTAAGCCATGGAAACTAAAAAGGATTTTAGTTTACCCACAAAAACTAAGGGGGAGGTTCTATCTCAACCTTATGAAAAAGATGAAGATTTGTAAAGGTTATATCTTCTCTTTGCAAAATATTGATTCTAGTAGTGAATTAGAGATATCTTTAGTGGTGGAAAGCTAAGATAATTGAGGTAGTTAATTTGGGTGCATCATTATAAATTGAATTGTTCAAGCTTTTCTTTCCTTTCCTCATCATTTAGAAAAGTTTGCGAAGATTCTTAAAATACCAATTCACCCCCTCTTGGTATTTTTGGGCCTAATAGTTTGGTGCAAATTTTTTTTATAAAAAAATGATTTTTGGAAAATGTATTGATTTTCTAAAGAAAAAAAAGATATTTTTCAATGTTTGGATATTTTTAAAAAATTTCTATTGTTTGGTAAATTTCCGAAAACATTTTACAAAAGTTGTTTTCAATTAAACAAATATAATATTAAAGAGAAATTTTTCATAATTAATTTAGAGAATAAATTTTGATTATTAATTAATTAAATTAATAACAATATTGATTTGAAATAATATTTTCTACAATAACATAAAAACCTAAAATTTAAGTAATATGTATAAAATTGGTAGCATAATTGGAAAAAAAATCAAACTCATAAATTGAACAAAACATATCGTAATCATATGACTCGTAGAAATATAATCCAGCAACAATGCTTAGTGCATAATTAAAGCTATATTAAAATTATCCAGAAGCGCAAATTGTTCAATATACTAACAACAATAAAACAACTAAGCTACTCTTAGGTAAAACTTTGAAGCCCAATTTTATATATAAATTACATAATAAAAGTAAATATTATATAATTAAAAATAATTGAATTAATAAATGGATTCACAACAAATCTCATTTATAAATTAATTTTGCAAGTTTTTTTGAAATTCGGTTAACATATTTAATCGAAAGATTGTTTGCTTGGTTTATTATTATAAATCTAATTTAAGGTGAACCGGTTAAAATTCAATACGGGATCATTTTATTTTCTGTCAACAAATAAAAAATCATGATGGATTGGTGTAAAAGAATAGAGATAAGACTTAACCAGAAAAGAAAATCCACACTACTTAAAAACAAGGCGGATAAGCTTTTGTAAAATGTTGTAAAACATTATATATATATATATATATAAAGCAAATATGGGTTGATTTGTAATGGCCCATTTATTTTTCAGAACCAAACATCGTAAAACCTTTTACAAAAAAAAACCTTAAATTTACTGTTTTTTATTTTATTTTATTAGTTCCCCAAGCAAATAAAACTAACTACATAGGATGATATACCTGACTCGGTTCAAGGTTCGTATTGTACAATAAGCTTTGATAGTTGGATCTTATGGTCCGGTTCGGGTATAATGTACGTAGGCCACATAGAACAGCAAAGCCCAGTACTCAACCCTGCTTATAATAAAGTTATTACCTTCCTATCAGGAAATAACAGAGTTATATATTACTTGTATTCTAAGTCACGCAAACATGTGATGTTACTGCATTTTTCGGAACCCTAAAGATTATAACACAACTAGATAAAAAGAACTAATGACAAACTGTAGTGTACTTCCATTTGAGTGGAGCCTAATGAGAGTCATTCTGAAAAACAGTGATTTCATCCCTGCTACCATGTAAAGAAGCATTGAGTCCCACAATTGTTCTGTGATCCGAAAATTTTCTTTTCCCATAGATTACTTGTATCTAGGTATTTATTTTAAGACACATTCAGACGTGAGTGTGAAAGTTTTATCTTACAAATATATGAAAAATCCTTGAAAACTATTACAAATATGCAGTCAAGTAACATGCTACAAATACACGGCATCAATCTCTTGTATGCATACGATAATGACACTGAAGTAAGACCTCAAGGTCTGAGATATCAAAAACCCAAACAAATACTTAATATTTTAACGATCGAATTGAATTTGTTAATATAATTGTACTTTTCATGCATATAAATTCTCCTATCAATTACATATATCTATCAGATCTAAAACAATATTTTTACTAATATATTTAACGATTAAAAACTTTTTACAAAATAGATAAAAGGATAATTAATACATTAATCATACACAAAACTAATAAATAACAGAAGTGTGTAAAACTAATTTTATGAGTGCAAATAAATCTCTCTCGTATGCGTGTATATATATATTATACTTTGAGAGAGAAATCGGGTTTTTTCTTTTTAGCTTTTGGCTACACAAGGGTACAATTATAAACAACAAACTAATATATAGAAGCAAAAAACTAAAATGGTAGTACTGCATTTTAGTGTTGTTGCAGCCACTCCTGAATGGCAGAGCGAAGAGCAAGGTTAGGAACGAGATTGGAATGTGCCAGCTTAATATTTGTCATGGGTGAGGTGTCATGTCCACTATCCAACCAACCTCTCAAAGCCTCTGCTTCGTATGTGAAACCATCGGCTGCTACGTGAGGATCTTGCATTACTTCCTGAAATGTAGCAATTACAAGATTTAATTGAAGTTGCATCTAGTTTGTTGCTCTCTAATCTACAGTCACGACAGTCTTGGTGGGTAATACAAGTTTAACTGGCCAAGTGTTTGCTTTGAAAGAATTATAATAAAATTTTATTCTATTGGATGTCTTCTGTTGTCCCTGTATGCCACATTGGCGAATTGTTTCCTACGGGATGAAAAGAAATCATTTTATTTCTTTCCTAATTACCCAGTTCTATGGGGGAGAGGAAGGTAGAATTTGATCATTGCAGATGTGCTATTCCATGAAGTTTATGAAAGATAGGAGCAGGAATAGATTAGCTTACCTGGAAAATGGGGCAGATAAAATAGGAAGGAGGATGGCATTGCTCTTCAGAACCCAGCTGAAACGAGGATGAGCCTCCACATGAAGCCCTCATTGGCTCCAGCACCCTCCACACATCTGTTGAAAGGTCAGGCCGACACCTCCGATTCATTTCACAGCACCTCAAAGCTAGGTTAGCCAATTGCTCAGCTTGCACAAAAGGCCAATCTCCAGCCAAAGGATCCAAGAGATTTTTCAAATTTCCATTATCTAATGCATATTGCACTTCCTTTATTATACCCAAGGCTTGTCTTCCTGTCAACAACCGTAACAAAATGACTCCAAAAGAGTAAACATCAGCCTTTTGAGTAAGTTCTCCAGTTGAAAGGAACTCTGGATCCATGTATGCGAAAGTTCCTTTGGGGTCAGTTCTACAGCAGATGGTTGTATTGTTGCTTAGCAGACGACAGATTCCAAAGTCACTCAGTTTAGTGACAAAATTAGCATCAAGAAGAATGTTTGCAGGCTTCAAATCACCGTGCACTATGCCATGAGGCTTACTTGAATGAAGGAAGATGAGAACAGAACATAACTCAGTAGCAAGACGGATACGAGTTTGCCATGATAAAGGGGGGGAATTGCCTCTGCAGCTAAGTCGGTCTTCAAGACTTCCATTGGGAAGATATTCATAAATAAGAGTCCAAGCATCAGGACATGCACCAATCAGAGTTACCAGATTTGGATGCCTCATCTTACTCAAAACATCAACCTAAGACACAACCAAACGATATCATTCAATGCACAAAAAACTCATAACCAGATACAGTTTCAATATTTTAATTGTGCTGTTCTTTGCCACTTGCAAAACGTAAAATATTCAGTCATTAACCAAATACAAAATTGATGACACTATCAAAGTAGAAAGCAATGAAGTGTAGGGCTCTTTGTTCTTACAGTCAGGGAATTCAAATGTTTTTTTATTGTGCATATAGCAGTCTCTTTTCTTTTCATTTCAATTCTTACTAGAACTATATATATATATTTTACACGTACAACATGATACTACTGTTAACAAATAGATAATTTTAAGCTTATTTTTGAGGATGCAGAATTGCTAGAGAGGGAAGAACATAGACAGTCTGAGGCACAAAATACAGTTCCAGGATGGGGGCCAATTAACTTTGAGATATGTACAAGGAATGCTGCAAACACAATAACCAAATAACAGAATCTATAATTAACTCCTTGGGCTTTTTCTGGATATATCATAGGCTCTGAATTTACGACACGGATACCACTAATAATATGTTCAACTAACATGAAGTCCATCCAAACAATAAATAAAACAATACTTAGGAGACTATACCTCTTGTTGAAATTCCGATGGACCTTGCAAGCTATTAGAATGCAACCTCTTTATAGCCACAGTGGTATGACGCAGATTACCTTTATAAATACTCCCATATCCCCCTTCCCCAATCTTCAGAGAGGGATCAAAGTTGAGAGTTGCTTCCTCAATTTCCGTGAAAGAGAACTCAGTGAAAAACTGATGCATATGTGCACCTGAGGGCTCAGCTCGACTTTTCCGCAACTCTTCAGCCTCTTTGAGTGCATTGTCTCGCTCCATCTGCAATTCGTCTCTTTCTTTCTTATAATTCTGCAAGAGTTCAACAGCTGAGAATATCTTCTCCTGGAGCTCCTTAACCTCCTTTTCAGATTCTGCAATTTGGTTCTCCAGTGATGATTTCTGACCCAAGGCAGCTTGAAGTTCTATCCTGACCTCATCTCGCTGGTTCTTCATCTTGCCAAGTTTGTCTTTTTCTTTTGCTAATGCTTCCTCAATTTCTTTCCTTTGCTTTAACTCTTGTGCATACAGGATTTCTGATGCTTTGACCTGCAAATTAGAAGCTATGATTAGTTCTTTTACAAAAGGCTAGTTCCTAATATCACATTTGTGGCATGTGATTTTAGGTGTTTATTTCTTAATCCATAAAATAATGTATTTTTTATTTCATGTAATTAAAGCAAAGTAATATTACTCAAATCATTAAACATAATTAAAATATATTAACTATTTTGATAATTAAATATTACAACAATTAAAGTTTGAATGGAAATAATAATGAAATTGAACTCTTTTGGTTACTTTTAGCTACTAATTGAATAAAAATGCTTAAATGTTTCAACCTTAATGCATCTATTTTACAGTGATAAGTGTTAATTATATTATGAAATACTAGTAAAAAGTTTAGTAAAATTGAATAATTTAAATAATAGTAAAAGTGTAATTTAACATGATAGAAAGTCTAATTTTAGCTTTGTCAAAGGTTTTCCTAATATTAAAAATTTAATAATAAAATAAAATATTATTCTAATGTTAATGCAGTAATATAATAAATATTTTTGTTAGTTCAAAATATTTTTGAAACTCGTGCACATATATATATTAATTATACATTACATTAACATTACATTTTATAGCAAGAAAAAGTTACACAGGATTTACCTTTTTCAGATAATAGCATCAAGTACTAATTTCTGACAATCTCCCAATACTGGAAGAGTATTTATGAAATAATCATCTTGTGTTGGTGTGTGTTCTACAGAATTTGAATCTGAAAACTTACCTTACGAATAGCCACAAGAGCATCTTTCTCAGCTTCTGAACGCTTCATTGCCTCTTCAAATGCTTCTCTTCTCGAGTTTGTTGCCTCTGCCATTACTTGTTGAAGTTGGTCATAAAGAGTGTTATCGGTAGTTACATCCTATACAAATCAATAAACCATTTGTTTTTCAATAGTATAGATATAAAAGAATTGGCACTGCACCAAGCGGGCTGGTCAGTTTGAGAAAAATAAGAAAGTGAAGCTTAGACAGTCTCAGATATCAGATGAACGCTTTGCACGTACCTGAATGCTGGGAAGAGATGACAGATTGAAATTTCCTTCAGCATGAGGAATTAAACTAGACTGTAATCCATTTCCATTCACCTCAGTTCCCATATATGGGACCAAAGCTGCATCAGCCATTCCATTTGAAGAACTTGATGACAAAACTGAATTCTGAGGACTTCTGGATAAACCATCCCATTCATTGGAACTCCCTTCTACATCAGATCTGTTCCACGGAGTTGATAGCCCTTCATTACCATCAGGAGAAGGAAAACCCAGTGTACTTCCCACGTGCCCATAAACATTTTCAGATCTTACTCTACGCAATGAATCCGGTGCAGAAGTAGAGGGTTTTACTCGACTAGTTTGTCGCAGTATTACAGATTGTGACCTGAAGTGATTTTCACTAGATTCAAGGTTTGGACTTGCTGGCAGTGATGATGATGCAACCTTTGTATCAGTTACATCTGAACTTAATTTCCTGTTTCCATATTTTATTTACATTAGTCACTGAAGCAGCCAGTAATAGGTCAATTTCATAATATGGAAATGCAAATGTACTCTATCTCTAACGAGTCAACAACAGACATCTGGTACAGGCATTCTGTAAAGATGAAAAGCTTGATTCCTTTAAAAGTTAGACACTCATCAAAAGCAAGCATACCTTGTGTAGATAAGAAGCCCTTTGCAGAGAAACCATATTGTGTGGCAGGTATTAGGTGCATTTTCACGCACAAAGATGGCTTTCTTGGACTTGAGGTCAACAACTTTCCTGCAATGGAAAAGGAATAAGGTAAACAACATCTTAAGTGTGCTTCCTAGGGAGCAAGACATGCAAGTCTCTTAGAAGATCCACTGTTGGTCTAGTTGATCCTATGTTGGGATTGAGGATAGATGATTACTTATGTGGTTTATACTTTGAATAATGTTTGTCTGCTGCTCCTCCCATTACAAGCATACGGATCCTATTCTCAGATATCATTTCCAAAATCCCCTGCTCGATAGAATCCCTTTCAATGTACAGCTTCTCTGCTTGCACCTACAGTAAAATAATAGAAGAACAGATTAGAAACTTCCCAAATGAGTTGATTTGGTATTCACAATCGAAATTGAGGACTAAAAACAATAAACTGAAAGAGGTAGTGATCATAGATCAATAATTTTAGCTGAAATTTTCCTGATCTTGATGTGCAGTCACTGCAGATCGCAATCATAAGCTCATATCAGTGTTAATTTGTTCAGAATTAAAAGTTCTTCTAGCACGAAAAATTCAACAAGAAGTCAACAATCGTATAAACTAAGGTGAAAGAAGAAACTGATACCCCACGTTGAAGACAAAGCAGAAGGTAATCATTCAGCATCTTCTCCATATTTTTTCTTTCAATTTCCCAGTATGCCTTGACTTCCTGTTCTTCGAGTTTACTAGCTGGAAATTTTGTACCCACTGCAAAACCAAAAACACATAAAACAATTTCTCAATTAGAAAACACAAAATCAAGCAAGAGAAAATAATACAAGTGATACTGTAATAGTTTCGAAATAATCCATTTATCCATCCAATTATCTCAATCGAACAATCACATAAACTAAAGTCCCCGAAAATCAACCAAATTAAGGAAACTTTATTCTTAACTTTTTTTAGTTTTTCACCCCCACCCTTTTTTTTTCATCCTGAATAAACTCTAAGCACTAATAAAGAAAAGTCAATTGAAATCAAACTTACTTTCAGAAACCGGAATCATCTTAGCGGGTTGGTGAACATGAATTATGCAAATCTTTTTTCCTCCTGAATGTTGTAAAGCCCAGAACAAAACGGATTTATATTTATCCACATTTTTGCCCACCGCCACATAGATTTTCTCTTCAATTATACACGCCACCGTTTCCTCCACGATTTCTCTTCCACTCGACAAGATCCCCGGAGCTCTAACGTCGCAAAACCTCATCGAGTTCACGCCTTCAGTTATTGCAGGCACAACACTCACCAGAGCCATGTTGGAATTAATAAAATAATCATAAAGTGTAGATAAAGAAAAATTCTCAACTAAACTCACCAAAAATCTAAACAAAATATACTTTCTCCTCACATCTATGACTGAGGAGCTAAAACCGATGGGGGGTTTGGGGAAGATGAAGAGAAGAAGGTGAGGACGGTAAGTTTTTTTGTGTTTTAATAAAAGGGAGTCGTTGTCTGTAGTTCCGATGACAACTAAATAAAAACAAGACAATGACTGCAAAATGGATGAGAAATTAACTTTAGATACACAAAAATAAAATAAAAAAATTTTGAAAGATCGGCAGCCTCCCTTTTTCGTTATCACTGAAAAATTATTACAGTTTTCCCCCTTTTGAGGATCAGTTTCGAAGTCTGTTCCTGATTTTTGATGCGTCGAGCTTTCATTTCATTTTATTTATTTCCTTCAAGAAGAAGCTTCCACCGAATTACCGTTGGGCTCCACGTAAGATGTCTTGAAAGTGTAGATTGGGGGGGGGGGCGCTTGACTATTTTGTTTGTTTATTTATTTATTTGTGATCTTAATCTTTCGAAAATCGATGTTGTATATATTTGATTACTTTGCCGAATTGATGTTATTTCTAATCAGGTTATCATTTTATTTATGTGTTTATATTATATTTAGGCACTTTATAGATTAGGTCATCAATTCAATTATAAAATTAAAAAAATGCTACTTCATTCTTATTGATAGAAACATTTACAATAATAGGAAAGATGTCTGAATTTGGAGTGGAAGACACTGCTAGATCTCTCAAAACTAAAATGAAATTCTCTTAATATCTTGCACAAAAGAATTAAATTAAAAATTTGGAGACTAAAAGCTCTTATTCGGCGATAAATGATTTCAAAACCTTGTCCGACGATTGTATGGGTGATGCTGATGGCTCTAACGTGGACCGTAACACCAAAAAAGTTAGATTCAAAGATATAGGAGATGATTCAGCAGAAAACATGGTGGTTGATATGGCCTTGGCGAGCAAAATTTCTTGGAAAGATAAATTGTTGGGAAGGAAAAACACCAGATCTTTGGCCTCCTCCAAGATCTCGGATGGTGCTACTGATGTGGACTTAAATTTTGAAGATGGTGACATTCTAAAATCTACCATCAACGGTATTCTAACCATCGACTTCTCTAAACGAATTAAGAAAATCTTGGTTAAGGATATAGAGACCACAAATGTGGTGAAATTGTTGGGGGCGCAATATAGGAAATGGAGTTCTTTACAATCGGATTTCCAGTCTCTAGAAACCTTCCCAACCTTTTCGTTTAATGGATGTGGGAAACAACAACTATTTGGTCTATTTCCAAAACAAAGATGATTATGAGAAGATTTTGACGTAAGAACCATGAATAGTGTTTGGACACTACCTTAAAGTTCAGTCGTGGACGGTGGACTTTAACCCGTCGAAGCCCTTCTCGAGCATGGTTCTGGCCTAGATCTGATTTTTGGGGTTTCCTGGATTCCTGTATAAGAAACAAGTTTTAGAGGAGATCGAAAGTTTGGTCGAAAAAGTGGCCAAAATGGATATTAAAACAGACAGTGGAGGAAGGGGTCAATTCACTAGGATGGTGGTGTTTGTTGACCTGGAAAAATCGTTAACCTCGCAAGTTCTAGTCAATGGTCAAATGCAAAGGGTAAAGTTTGAGGCTCTACTTGCGGTTTGTTTTACCTGTGGCAAATATGGACATCTAAAAACCCTTTGCCCTTCTTCTTTGACAAGTCTGAGCACTGATGGTGGTCTAGGAGGAGTCTCTGAGTTAGTGGTAACGAGTCAGCTCCAGCAACGACAGAGGAAGTGTTTGGCCCTTAGATGATCGTTGAGTGTAAATCTAGGCGTAATCAGGCTGAAAACCGTAATCAAAACGTAAAAATCTTGAATGACTCCAGATTTGTTGCGTTGGAAAACGAGTCGACGAGAATGGAGGGGGAACAACCTAGAATTATGGAAATTAGGTTCCAGCAAGGGGAGTTTCTAAAGAGCTAAAAGAAAAAATATGGTGTACCAGCCCGGTTTAGACCTTAGTCAGACAGTGGTTTCAGGACCATAAATTCGAGTTAAAAAATATTTTAATAATATTTTCCATGCTTATAGTATGTGAATTGACATGTGTGAAATTTTCGTGATTTGATTTATCCGTTTGTGTGTTTAATTTGGAAAAAAAAGGGCTTAATCGCGTAAAATGCAAAAGTGGCTAGCTAATTGTTAAAGTGCTATTTTGCTATGGCTTTTATTATGTGGGATCCTTATGTTGATATTTAGCCATTAGAATTATGCATGGACACATTTAGACAACCAGTATAAAAGTTATAATTAAATACTTATGGTTAAAATAGTAAAAAGTAAAGTAATATGTAATAAAATAAATAAAACATGTTAGTGGATGATTCATTCATCCATATTGCCGAATCTTGAAAGAAAAAAAGAAAGAAATAAGCAAGCTAGGGTTCGGCCATTTCAATCTTTGATTAAGGTATGTTAGTTGATCGGTTTTTGATAATTTTTATGTTTTTGAGATCGTTGCTTCGTGTTTTAGCTAGTCCATGCTCTAATTTTTGGTATTGTTGATGAATTTGAAATTTGCCATTGATGATAGCTAGTGGTTTTTGTTGTTTGATGATGGAAAATAAATCTTTGATGTTTGATTATTATGTTTAATTAAGTGATTTTTGATAAAAATCCAAATTAGGGATTTATTTGTGAAATTAGAAAATTTAAGGGTCAAAATGTGAAATAAATAAAATTAATGGGCTGCTAAGGTCATAGGGAGAATTCGGCCTCACTAGATTTTAATGAAATTTTGAGTATTTTGTGTTGTTTTGAAATAGGGACTAAATTGTGAAAATGTGAAATGTTAGGGGCTAAAGTGAAAAATGCCCAATTATGTGTTTTTGGATGTAATTGAAGGAATTTGTAATTAAATAAGTTAAATTTGAATTGGTTTAGATCAAGAAAAGAAGAAATTGGATTTGGATCGGGGGAAGTCGAAAGTTGTTGATTAGTCGTTCCGGTCCGTTCGTGTCAGTACGAGGTAAGTACATAAGTAATTATATATCGTTAAATTTGAATGTATATATTTTATAAGTGCCGAATTGAATTATTAAAAATGTATGTGTATATGTCGAATTGAATTAAGGATTGGAGTATTACTTATGAGTTTGAATCGATCGAATTATGACGTCCGAAAGCCCAGTACGAAACTTAGGAATAGTTAGGATACTTATGTCATGACATAGGATTCCGATATGTGATTACGTGTAAGACCACATCTGGGACGTTGGCATCGATTTACAATTTACGTGTAAGACGATGTTTGGGACATCGACATCATATAGGAGTTCGTGTAAGACCCTGTCGGGGACAGTAGCATCGATATTTGATTTCATGTAAGACCACGTCTGGGACATTGGCATTGAATGAGCTTTTCGAGTTATCCGAGTATTCTATTTAATTCCAAAGGGTTCATGAATTTAGTATATATGCATGAATTTAGTATCCAGTAAGACTTTGCGTGTAGAGTCTAGTGAATTTGTGATTAGAGTATCGAACCCCCTTGGCAAAAAGTGTCTTGATTGATAAAATGTGCAAGAATTGTCCGTTAATGATTCGAGATATCTGTTTTTTGGCTAATCTGATGCTGTTACCTTTTGATGAATTTGATATAATTCTGGGCATGGATTGGCTAACTTTGCACAATGCTATAGTGAATTGCAAACAGAAAACTATTAATTTGAGATGCAAGAATGATGAGATAATCCGAATTGAGTCCAATGATCTAAACGGGTTGCCAGAGTGATATCTACAATGAAAGCTTTGAATTATGTGAAAAAGGGATGCGAAGCCTATTTTGCTTTTGTGATTGATTCGAATGTGACAGATAAGAAATTAGAATCAGTGCCTGTTTTTGTGAGTTTCCTAATGTGTTTCCTGAAGAGTTACCGGGGTTGTCGCCGATCCGAAAGGTTGAGTTTGGTATTGAATTAGTACCTGGGAGAACTCCGATTTCGATAGCCTCGTACAGAATGGCTCTGACCAAATTGAAAGAATTAAAGTCTCAGTTGCAAGAATTGACAGATAGAAGGTTCGTTAGACCTAGTATCTCACCTTGAAGTGCTCCGGTTCTGTTTGTGAGAAAGAAAGATTGCACGATGAGAATGTGCATTAATTATCGTCAGTTGAACAAAGTGACTATAAAGAACAAATATCCTCTACCCGGAATTGATGATTTGTTTGATCAGTTGAAAGGTGCTACTATGTTTTCAAAGATAGATTTGAGATCGGGTTATTATCAGCAGCGAGTTAAAGACTCCAATGTGTCGAAAACTACTTACCGAATGAGGTACGGACACTATGAGTTTTTGGTTATGCCTTTCAGACTTACAAACGCACCTGCTGCTTTTATGGATCTAATGAATCGGATCTTCAGATAGTATTTGGATCAATTTGTAGTTGTGTTCATAGATGATATCCTGATTTATTCCCGTGATGAATCTGAGCATGTCGGACATTTGAGAATAGTACTACAGACTTTGTGTGATAAACAGTTGTATGCGAAGTTCAGTAAATGTGAGTTTTGGTTGCGAGAAGTCAGTTTTCTGGGACATGTTGTATCAGCATCTGGTATTCGGGTTGATCCGAGCAAGATTTCGGCAATATTAGATTGGAAACCTTCGAGAAGTGTTTCAGAAGTTCAAAGTTTTCTGGGACTCGCCAGTTACTATAAACGGCTTGTAAAATGTTTCTCTATAATTGCAACCACAATGATGAGACTAGTTCAGAAAGATGTTAAATTTGAGTGGTCAGAAAAGTTTTGATCAGTTGAAATCTTTGTTGACAGAAGCTTCAGTACTAGTTCAGCCAAAGTCAGGAAAGGAATTTGTAATTTATAGTGATGCATCGTTGAATGGACTGGGATGTGTTTTGATGCAGGAAGGCAAAGTTATAGCTTATGCCTCGAGACAGTTAAAGTTGCACGAAAAGAACTATCCGACACACGATCTGGAATTGGCAACTATTGTATTTGCATTGAAGATTTGGCATCACTATCTGTTCGGTGAGAAATGTCATGTATATTCAGATCATAAAAGCTTGAAATACTTGATGACCCAAAAAGATTTGAATTTGCGATAGAGAAGATGGTTAGAACTGTTAAAAGACTACGAGCTTGTTATTGATTATCATCCGAGAAAAGCAAATGTTGTTGCTGATGCTTGAGCCGGAAATCACTGTTTTCGTTACGTGCTATGAATGCTCAGATGTCTATGTCTGATGATGGTGCAGTTTTAGCTGAATTGAAAGCGGGGCCTTTATTCTTACAACAGATTTATGATGCTTAGAATGTAGATAATGAGATATTAGCGAGACGAGCTCAATGTGTTTTGAATACTGATTCAGAGTTTCAAATTGATGCTGAGGGTTGTTTGAGGTTCAGAGACTGAATTTGTGTTCCGAGAAATATAGATTTGATTAAGATGATTTTGAATGAAGCTCACAGCAGTAGACTATCGGTACATCCGGGAAGCACAAAAATGTACAACGATTTAAAACAACTTTATTGGTGGCCTGGTATGAAGAATGACATCTCTGAATATGTTTCGAAATGTTTAATCTATCAGCAAGTAAAAGCCGAACATCAGGTATCGTCTGGGTTACTATAGCCAATTATGATTCCCAAGCGGAAATGGGATAGAATCACGATGGATTTTGTAATAGGTTTGCCTTTGTCACTGAGTAAGAAAGATACAATCTGGGTAGTTGTCGACAGATTGACTAAATCAGCTCATTTCATTCCAGTACGCACAAATTATTCACTTGATAAGTTGGTTGAATTGTATATTTCTCAGGTTGTGAAATTGCACGGAGTACCTATATCTATTGTTTCGGACAGAGATTCGAGATTCACATCGCGGTTTTGGAAGAAACTGTAAGATGCACTAGGTACGAAATGAAACTTTAGTACTACTTTTCATCCACAGACGGATGGTCTATCCGAGAGAATTATTCAGATACTTGAGGATATGTTGAGATGTTGCATTCTTGAGTTTGAAGGTACATGGGAACGATATTTGCCACTGATTGAATTTGCGTATAATAATAGTTTTCAATCAAGTATCAAAATGGCACCTTACGAGGCTTTGTATGGTCGCAAATGTTGAACACCTTTGTATTAGACTGAGCTTAGTGAGAATAAGATACATGGGGTCGATTTAATCAAAAATACTAAACAAAAAGTAAAAGTGATTCGCGATAGTCTGAAAGCAGCATCAGATCGTCAGAAATCGTATGCAGACTTGAAATGGAAAGATATTGAGTTTCAGATCGGGGATAAAGTGTTTTTGAAAGTCTCACCGTGGAAGAAAAATACTCTGATTCGGTCGTAAAGGCAAATTGAGTATGAGATTCATTGGGTTGTATGAGATTATTGAGCGTATCGGGCTAGTTGCTTACAGATTGTTGTTGCCACCTGAGTTAGAAAAGATACACAATGTGTCTCACATATCGATGCTTCGATGATACAGATCTGATCCCTCACACGTAATTTTTTCGTCAAAGATAGAAATTCAGTCTGATATGACTTATGAAAAAAAACTGATTCGTATCTTTGCTCACAAGATTAAAGAAATGCGAAATAAGAAAATTTCATTGGTAAAAGTAATGTGGCACCAGCATGATGTTGAAGAAGCTACTTGGGAGCCCGAGGATGCTATAAGAGAACGTTACCCAAACCTATTCGTTGGTAAGATTTTCAGGAATGAAAATCCCTAAGGGGGGAGAGTTGTAATAGCCCGGTTTAGACCCTAGTCGGACAGTGGTTTCAGGACCACAAATCCGATTCAGAAAAATATTTTAATATTATTTTTCATGCTTATAGTATGTGAATTGACATGTGTGAAATTTTCATGATTTGATTTATCTGTTTGTGTGTTTAATTTGGAAAAAAAAAGGGCTTAATCACGTAAAATGCAAAAGTGGATAACTAATTGTTAAAGTGTTATTTTGCTATGGCTTTTATTATGTGGGGTCCTTATGTTGATATTTAGCCATTAGAATTATGTATGGACACTTTTAGACAACCATTATAAAAGTTATAATTAAATACTTAAGGTTAAAATAGTAAAAAGTAAACTAATATGTAATAAAATAAATAAAACATGTTAGTGGATGATTCATTCATCCATATTGCCGAATCTTGAAAGAAAAAAAGAAAGAAATAAGCAAGCTAGGGTTCGGCCATTTCAATCTTTGATTAAGGTATGTTAGTTGATCGGTTTTTGATAATTTTTATGTTTTTGATATCGTTGATTTGTGTTTTAGGTAGCCCATGCTCTAATTTTTGGTATTCTTGATGAATTTGATATTTTCCATTGATGATAGCTTGTGGTTTTTGTTGTTTGATGATGGAAAATAAATCTTTGATGTTTGATTATTATGTTTAATGAAGTGATTTTTGATAAAAAAATCCAAATTAGGGATTTTTTTGTGAAATTAGAAAATTTAATGGTCAAAATGTGAAATAAATAAAATTAATGGGCTGCTAGGGACATAGGGAGAATTTGGCCTAACTAGATTTTAATGAAATTTTGAGTATTTTGTGTTGTTTTGAAATAGGGACTAAATTGTAAAAATGTGAAATGTTAGGGGCTAAAGTGAAAAATGCCCAATTATGTGTTTTTGGATGTAATTGAAGGAATTTGTAATTAAATAAGTTAAATTTGAATTGATTTAGATCAAGAGAAGAAGAAATTGGATTTGGATCGGGGGAAGTCGAAAGTTGTTGATTAGTCGTTCCGGTCTGTTCGTGTCAGTATTAGGTAAGTACATAAGTAATTATATATCGTTAAATTTGAATGTATATATTTATAAGTGTCGAATTGAATTATTACAAATGTATGTTTATATGCCGAATTGAATTAAGCACGGGAGTATTACTTATGAGTTTGAATCGATCGAATTACGATGTTCGAAAGCCCTGTACGAACCTTAGGAATAGTTAGGATACTTATGTCATGACATAGGATTCCGATATGTGATTACGTGTAAGACCACTTTTGCGATGTTGCCATCGATTTGCGATTTACATGTAAGACCATGTCTGGGACATCGACATCGTATAGGAGTTCGAGTAAGACCCTGTCGGGGACAATGGCATCGATATTTGATTTCATGTAAGACCACGTCTGAGATGTTGGCATTGAATGAGCTTTTCGAATTATCCGAATATCCTATTTAATTCCAAAGGGTTCAATAGGCAATATCGAGTTAAGATCGAACGTAAAAACGAGCTAAATGGTTCAGGTACGTACAAAGTTAAATGATTATGAAAAAGGTAAGAGTTGATATATGATGTGATCATAAGAATTACATGAGAAATGTGATTGTACATGTGTATGGAACTAATTAGATTCGGTTATTTCGAATTGAATTATGGGTGTAATCGTGATGTTTTATTTGCTTATGACTTACTAAGCTATTCAAGCTTACTTTGTGTGTTTATTCGACATTTTATAGACTATTATTCGATACTGTTGAAGTTTGTAATTAAGACATATGGCATGTATAGGCTAGTTTTGATATGTTGGGTTTTGAAATTTTATGTATAAATAGCCATGCGAAAATGGCTTGATCTTAATGTTAATGTTTGTGAGAATTCAGTCATGTTTTAAGCTTATTATGGAAATATGTTTCATGGTATATAGTGCATAAGTTCTTATAAACTAAGTTAGGTGTAATTGATGGTTTGTATATTTGTTGATTAGGTATGATTTGTGAAGGCAAAGTATGCATATAATTTATGCTGGAGTGGTTAGTTATTTAGGTTCGGTTTCTAAATGGCAAATAATGAATATATTTAGGTAAATGTCGTTAATCTCATGTGTAATTTTAAAGTTACATTTTGATGTTTGCATTAGGCTATGAAACGGTATAATTATATTAATAGTGAATGGTAATATTAGTATAAATTTTGAGGTTAATTTTGTTAGCCGAATAGAAATGAAAATTTGTTATGTATGTGTAATTTTGACATGATGCAAACCTAATGAATTTTGGCATGTTTTAATTTGGTAGATATGTTTAAAAATGGTTCAATCAGTTATGGTAATATGCGCATGATTTTTGTAATGTGAAAAGAGGTATATTTGGTCATGTGATAATGCTAGCTAATGTCTTTTATGTTAATGAATATTATGCCATTTGATATGATTGGTATGGATTAAATATGCGGATGGGTATAGATACGCAAAATAGTATGTTTAGCATTTAGTTAAAGAAATGAACTTGAACTATAGGAAGTATTAATGCTTGTTTGGTTCATGAGATGAAAAATGTTGGTTTATGATTTAGTTATTCGCATGCTATGAAATATGATAGTCATAAGGTTCAATTATGTATCTATAAAGCATATGTAGTATGGTTTTGATGCAAGTTATTTGATTCGAAAATTTGATTATATCCATAATATTGATATGGTTGAATTTAGAAACATGGTTTGTATATGTAATATGATTAATAATGTATGTTTGATTTTAATTAGTTATGTGCTTATATATATACGAGTTCGACTTATACGAATGAGTGGATGATTGTTATTTGAATTTGATTGAAAATTATTATAAAAAAAAATTCGTGCTTGAGTTAATATAATTTGTTAATAAATTGAAATGAATGATTGTTTTGAGTTGTGTTTAGGTCGATAATGCCTCGTGACCCTAATTCGATGACAGATACGGGTTAGGGGTGTTACATATGGGGCCAAAATATGGGTCGTTGGGGAAAGGAAGCTCGGGTACAAGGCTGTTGGGCCAAAGTAGTGAGAATTGATCTAAAAGGTCATCAATGGTAAATAGTATAACTGGGCTTGGAACGGGTTCTACTAATTAGGATCTGGTGAAGTTTAGGTCACAACCGGGTTTAGACCATGGGTTGATCCAAGCTAGGACCAAACATCATTTGGATGCTACACCCCTTACTATTGCTAATGATACCTTGGGGGTATCAGTGAACTTGGACCAACCTATCAATCATGAACTTGGATGCAATCCACGAGTCCCACTTCTAGAAGTTATAAATTCTATGGCTAAGCTCTTTAGTGCTCAAGTGGAAACCCCATCTACTAAGGCAGACGTCCAAGATGGTGGTGTGAAAGCATCTGCTAGTTCTTAGCAGTTGGCTTTCTCTTACTCTTTTTTAATTTTCTTTATGAATTTTACTATCATATCTTAGAATTGCCAGGATTATGCCAGTTCGAAGTTTCTCTGTGTTTTCTGATAATATAATCGTAAACATAGGCCTGATTTGATTGGCCTCTTAGAAAAAAGGGTTAGTGGTGAGAAAGCAGATTTGATTATTGTGAAGCTTGGTTTTCAATACTCACATCGTGTGGAGGCTATTGGGTTTTCGGGTGGTATTTGGATTGGATGGAGGGAGCCGTTTTGTGTTGAGGTTCTCAAAATTCATCCCTAATTTGTTATAGCCAAAGTCCCTGATAATATTTTTAGGCAACCTTTCTTAGTCACTTTGGGAGGCCTTACACAGAATGTTCTATTGGATGAATATCCGTGGATGGCGATTGGTGATTTTAACGCTATTCTTTTCTCTAGTAAAAATAGAGGATGGTGGACCTTAGGTAAAATGTGTCCTTTATTTGGGGATTTTATGGAATCAACTTAGTTGTATGATTTGAGCTTTAAAGGCTCGCAATTCACGTGGCATAGAGGAGGAATTATTGAGCATTTGGATAGAGCTATCTGCAATGATGCATGAAATTTTACTTTTCCGAATTCTATGGTAACACACCTACCGTGGCTTAAATCCAATCATAAACCTTTATGTTTGTCACTAATGCCTGAGTACCACTCCTCCAAAGGGCGTCCTTTTAGGTCCTTAATGGATTGGGTCGAGCATCCAACTTTCTCAAATTTTGTCAAAGGTAATTGGAGAGGTTCTACTAACATGTCGACAGTTCATTCTGAGTTTACAGATTAGGTTAAACAATGGAAAAAGGAGGTGTATGGCCACATGAATACCTGTAAGAAGCATCTGACTTGGAAGTTAAAAAATGTTGAGATAAGGCTTAATAGAATGAACTCTACTTATCTTAATCAGGTTGGGATAGAGGTACGAGAGGAATTGAAAAATTTGTTACATTATGAGGAAGTCTTATGGTGTCAAAATGCTCGTTGTGACTGTTTGGTGTTAGGGGATCATAACACCAAATTTGTTCTTATGCGCACTTTGAGAAGAAGAAAACAGAATAGAATTATTGCCTTGAAGAATGATATGGGTGAGTGGGTGTTGGATGAGGATCAATTGAAGCTTGAAGCAGTTAAGTTCTTTGAGAAATTGTATGGTGAAAACCCTGGGCCAATGAAAGGGCTTCCCCCTAATGCCTTTTCGAGTCTCAATTAGAGAGATGTTACTCTCCTAAATAAACCAATCTGTGACGAGGAAATCAAAGCTGCTCTTTTTTATATGGCTCATTTGAAGGCTATCGAAAGTGATGGTTACCATGCTTTATTTTATCAGAGCCAATGGGAACATGTGGGTGCCTCCGGTTGCACTTGGGTCAAGGGCCTTTTTGAAGGCAAAACCATTGACTCGGATATGAATAATTCACTTATTGTGCTCATCCCTAAGGTGTAAAATTCGAAATAATTCTCTCAATTTTGGCTAATTAGTCTCTGTTCTATCATTTATAAACTGATCATGAAGATCATTACAAACCAGTTTAAAGTGGTCTTTCTGAGAATCATTGCTCCTGAATAGACTAGGTTTGTAGCAGGTCGAAATATCACTGATAACATTGTCATCGCACAAGAGGTTATTCACTCTATGAGGAGTACACAAGAGAACAGGAGATGGATGACCATCAAAATTGATCTAGAGAAAGCATATAATTGTGTGCGTTGGGACTTCATTGGTGCCTCGTTACAGGCTGCAGGTATTTCTAATTTTTTACGTAATGTTATTATATTTGCAATTTCGAATTCCACAATGCAGGTTTTGTGGAACGGGGTCCCAACTCAGAAATTTCGACCGGCTAGGTGTGTTCGAAAGAGATGTCCATTATCCCCTTATTTGTTTATTCTCTATATGGAATGGCTAGGTCAAAGTATTCGTTCTACAATTGACGTTGGGATATGGTCCTCTATCTGTCTGTCTCGCATCGGCCCACGCTATCTCATCTCTTTTTCGCAGATGATTTGATATTATTTGGTCATGCTAAAAAACACCAAGCCTAGATCATCAAAGGCATTCTTGACAAGTTTTGTGATGTTCCGGGTCACAAGATTAATATGTGGAAAATAAACATCTTTTCAAAAGGCATAGATGGTAGCCTAGGGAAACACATAAGCAGATATTTTGGTTTTCAGGAAGTAATCTGGGATTTTATCTTGGGGTGCCCCTTTTCCATGAAAAGGTCACTAATATCACGCTGTGTTTCATGGTAGATAAGGTGCGTAGTAAGTTGTCTAGCTTGGATGCCAATCAACTCTCATTAGTTGGTAGGGTGACTTTGGCTCAATCAGTCCTACTTTCGATTCCAAGCTATTTTATGCATACAATGATGGTTCCCAAAGGCTTATATGATGAGATCGAATGCATGGTTTGAAAGTTCGTTTGGGGGAATATAATGCTGGTTCCAAGATGGCTTTGGTAAGATAGGGCTCTGTGTGTCAACCTAAATCGCAATGGTGGTCTTGATCTGAGGCATTTGAAGGATCATAACACGACCTTCATGATGAAGGTTGGTTTCAGCATTGTTTCAAATTCTAATGCTCTTTAGGTTCGGGTTCTATGATCAAAGTATGGGGTTATAAGTGGTCTGCCTGAGAATATTTCAAGAGGACGTTCTTTTTTATGGAGATCCTTATCTAAGGTATGGCCCTTCATTTGTGAGAATTTATTATGGGCTATTGGGGATAGGAACTCTATTAATTGTTGGCATGACCCTTGGATTCCGAATTGTGGACCTTTGTATAAACATATTCCATCTACTTATAAACATAACATAGATTTCCCTCTTAAAGATATGATTACAAATGATGGTTCATGGAATTCAGACTTTTTTAGACTTTGGGTTTCCGAAGAGGTAATCAATAGGATTGTTAGTGTCCCATCACCTCACTCATCTTTTGGCCCTGATAGAATTATATGTGAAGCTTCGTCTATTGGTTACTTTTCCCTAAAAAATGCCTATGGTAAAATTTGAGAGGGTACCTTAAACCCTAAAAAGCCAATTTAGGAACTAGTTTGGAAGTTCAAAGGTCCACAACAAATTCGTTTTTTTCATTTTGCTTCCCTTAAGCAACGTTTTCTTACGAATACTGAAAGGGTAAGGCGAGGAGTTGGGAATGACAGTTCATATGGTTTATATGGACATGAGTCTGAGGGGTGTTGCATGTCCTCAGGGACTACCTTGCTGCTAGGGGCATTTAGGACAAGCTTATTCCAGAAAGAGCGCTCTCTAATTTCTACACTGGATTGTTACATGAATGAATGACGGAAAACCTTTAGAATCATCAGCCTTTTAATATGAATGGGGTTGATTGGTCGTGCCTCTTTAGGATTATCTCTTGGCGCATTTGGAATAATCGTAACTTGTTTACTAGAGTATTGACAAGGTTATTAAAGTCTCTTAAAATTGGGCAAGGCAATATACTTCTGTTTTAAAGACACTGCTGCATAAGGTCCAAAGTTCTTTCACTAGCCTATACATTAACAAAACTTGGGTGTATCTAAACACGGATGGTTCGGTTAGACATGATGAAGGTTTTGCTATAGCTGGAAGATTAGCACGATATCATAATGGTAAATGAATCATTGCATTTTGCAGATACTTGGGAAATTGTACAGTTAAAAAGGTTGAGCTTTGGGGCATCTAGGATGGGTTTAAGCTAATCTTAGATAGAATATTTGAAAGGGTCTTAATTCAAATGGATAGTCTTGAGGCAGCTACTGCCATTTAGGATGGTTTTAATGGAATCTCTAATTGTAATCTAGTCAGAAGAATTCATCAAATCCTATCAACAGTAAAGCAGTGGAAGATCCAACACATTCCCCGGAAAGAACACATTTGCAGATAATCTTGTCAAGATGGTTCGTGACAGAAGACTAGTTTTAAGATTGTTTAAGGATCCCCCTTTGATGACCTAGTTTAATTGAGTCTATATCCCTTTTATTTTCACAAAAAAAATGAAATTTTCTTGAAGATTATCAAGGTTAATGACTTAGCTATCCAAGTGCAATTATGCCTTAATTTTTAACTTTGATTTGTATATTTTAGGTATTGATTTGAACTAGTTAGTTAAATCAAAAAGTAAGGGTTGTGGTTTAGATATATTACGAGTTGGATGATTATTAAAGGTGTGCATCTTACCTTAAATAGTTGGTGATAAAATATTGCCTATGATGTTATTGTGATTTATATATTATTGTCAATAATGTGAATAAGTGATGGTTGGGAAGTGCTAAAATCATTTCGATTTTGAGCCTAAGGTAAGTACTCTGATTTGATTTCTATAATGATAGATTTGTTGTATGATGATAAAATATGTTATGTTCTAACACTCATGTTTTGTGAAATTATGGGACAGTTTTGTTTATGTTAATTTGATCTCATAATGTGAGATGAATTTATGATATTACCATATTTGATCGCATATTAAGCATGCTTACTTTTCTGATTATGTTTCTGCATACTATGTCACATTGCATGGGGTTGGGACAATATTGAAAGGAGGAAGTTTCTGTAATTTTAATGATCTGCACTTTCTAGTGGTTTATCCACATATTCTGGCAGTATATCTGCGATTCTGGTTGCTTGTCCACGATTTTTCTATTCTGGCAACTTGTCTGCAATATCTGGTGGCTTGTCCAAAATTTTGGTGTGTTATTAGATGGATGAGTTTTGAGGAACTCTTTATGGTGTGTAGCGGAGTTGGGTAGGAACTTTTCTAAAAATTCTACAATAATTTCTGAAAAACTTTGTATCGTCATCATCATGCATATTGATATATGTGCAATTGGACTACTTATAAATATTTTCTACTATATTCTGGGATGTATGCTTTAACTATTGTTTGTTACCTAAGTTAAGACTCGCACTGGGCTTATTTAGCTCACTCGTTAGTTCTTTGACTTTTTAGATTCCCTCGAGGTTAGGACTTTGACGTGACTGTCGGAGGAGCTTCTCGGATGATTTTAAGTTTAAATACTTGATCTGCCATAAATCATACAATTATTTACATCCCTTCTTACGCATAATTATAGCTTGTTTAATAGTAAACCAAAGCATTTTAGTATATATTTTAGGTTGTTATACTTAAATTAGTAATTTATGCTTTCTAGTAATTTTTATTACATTTTATATATCTAAATAAGGTTACATTGTCTTGTAGGTCAAGTCGGGAGCTAAAGATACTTATTTGGACCAAAATTGATGCCTATGTCACGACACCAAGATATTGATGTCTCAACATCGAAGAAAGATACGAAAAACGTGTTCTGGAGCGAAACTAATCTTGATGTCACGACATACCCCCTGTGCAGCCCAAAATTCCTACACATTTTAACTACGTTTTGGAGGGAAATTAGGTGTATTTATCCTAGTAGAACTCTAAGGACTTCAAGGATAATTTAGGCACTTTAATATTCCAAGTTGAACCTATATAAATGCCATTTTAATCAGGTTAAACACATAATTTTAGGGTTTTGATTCTTAGGTTTTTCTTTCATTCTTAGTTTTTACTTCGGTTATTTTATGTTCTTGTAATCGGAAGATCCTATTTCGAAGTGAGACTTCTACGAGGGGAGATGGTTCTAAAACCATGCTTTCATCTATAAATCCAAGAACATCTCTTTTCCTTATTCTTTTCTTTATATTTCTTTCTTTAACATTTTTAGATGAATGTTTGTGTAAGATTAGAATCAATTTGTGCTTTCTACATATTTTGCATGTTTCAATTGCTTTAACTTAATTAATTTCTTGAATGATAGAGTTTCTTAGCGAATCAACTATTTAGGAAAGGAAGAACGTGAAAAAAACCCCAGGCCTGACAAACTTAGGAAGTCATTTAGGTGGGAATTAACCCAAAATTTGTATGACCTTTCAGTGAACACCTTAACCCCAAATCGGTTTGGACTGTGAGGTCGAAAGATAAGTAGTGCTTGCTAACTCGTTATTCTAGTGGAAGATCGAAAGATCCTGCTAGGGTATCGACTAGTTGATTGATTAAAACTCTAATTCAATAACTAATTAGGTAAAACAATTGGATCTAGGCTAAAAGAAACTCGAGTAATAAAAAAAGGAATAGGAAAAGTCGATACAAGAACCTAGGAGTGGATTTGGGTTTACGTAAACTTATTTAGTGCCTTATTATTATCATCTTGCTTCTTCATTAGCAATACTAAATCGTGACTCGAGTAGATTTGTAATTATTTCCAATAATTGGCTTGATAACGGTTTTCTCCAAACTGTAATCCCTTGGGTACTTACCAAGTGTTTCATTGTAAACAAACTATATTACAACTTTACCCATATACCTGTGGACACCGCCTCGAATCTATATCTTTAGTTGTAGTATTTACACTTTGGACGTTGGTACGTCCAGAGGTGTTCAATACTTTAAACTTTATTATATAATTAATTTGGACTGTATTAATTTTTATTCTGACTGTGACTATGGACTTCAATTTTGGGATTTATTTTGAATTGCATGACATAAATTTTTAAAACTACTTGAATTGATATTTAAATGACTATGCATGAAATTGGTTTGTGATAAAAGTCTGATTAAATCACTCTTTTTCGCTGCTTTATTGAAAATAAGTTTTTTTTTAATAAAATACAACTTAGTTTTTTAAATAAATATTCTTTACAAATGAAATTTTAAAGATGTGAATCTTTTTGAAATTAATTCACTTTCATGAAATAAAAACAAATAATCAATTTCACTAGTTTTGAATAAAAAGGCAAAAGGGTTTTAAAATGTGTTTTAAATTACAGCAGTTTTTCTGTGCCATTTCGGTGGCCAATGTAGCCTTCAGAATTTGGTCATAACATCTAGGTCGGGTTTGGGAGGTTACATTATATCTCTGAGATTGTGAGATTGCCCAGCATGCCTATATCTATCATTTCAGATCGTGATCTGAGATTTACCTTCAAATTTTGGGGTAAACTACACGAAGTTCTGAGCACAAAGTTAAATTTCAGTATGACGTTTCCCCTTTGGACTGATGGATAGTCAAAGTGAGTAATTCAGATACTCGAGGATATGTTGCATTGTTGTATGATTGAATTTGAACGCAGTTGGGAAAGATTTTTACCGTTAGTCGAGTTTGCTTACAACAATAGCTATTAGTTGAGCATAAAAAACTGACACCTTATGAAGCTTTGTATGGTCGTAAAAGCCAAACTCCTGTATGTTGGTCAGAGGTGATTGAAAGAAAGTTAGTGGGAATAGATTTGATACATGAGACAAGAGAAAAAGTCCAGGTTATTCAAGACTGCTTGAAAGTTACTTCCGACCAACAAAAGTCTTATGCTGATTTGAAAAGACAAGACATTGAATTCGATATTAGTGATAAATTTTTCCTAAAATTCTTTCCTTAGAAAAAGGTTCTGTGTTTCGGCAGGAAAGGAAAACTCAACTCGAGATTTATTGGGTCATATGAAATTCTCGAGAGGATTGAGCTTATAGCTTATCGATTAACTCTGCCTCCAAAAGGGATGAAATTCATAATGTCTTTCATGTATCGATGCTATGCAGATATAAATCTAATCCCTCTCATTTGCTAACTTCCGACTAAATCGAGTTACAATCTTATTTGATGTATGATGAAGAACTAGTAATGTGTTGAGATATTAAGCTTATGTATGATTTAAATGCATAAGATATTTGTTATATTGTGTACTGAAAAGCGTGTTATTTATGCACAATGAAAATCCATAAAGTATGTGAAATTGAACCATATTGATTGATACCAACACAATGGTAATTTGAAAGATTGGAACACTTTTTCCATTTACTGAAAGTATGTGATTATTGAGGACATGCTGAGCATGTCAAATGAATGTGAAAAGTATTAAGATATCATTATGTATGAGATTGTGTGACATATTGCATATGCATTGGGTTGGGATTTTGTGGATGACAGAAGAGTTTCGTGGAATACCGGTGGCATACTAAGTTCGCATTATTCGTAGTCAGTGCACTGCACCTGGAGTACCAAGGGGAACAATGATTGATCACATTTTTTCTGGCAGCTTGTCTACATCATTACTGGCAGAATTTTTTGCATATTGTTATTGGTGGTTTAACCAAAACGGGCTTAAGCCTATAATGTTTTGGAGTTCGGATGACGGGTTCTGGGGAACTCGTGCTGTGTAGCAAATGGTATGGGTAGGAACCTTTTTGCGTTACATCATGCTCATAACATATTTGTATGTTACTGATTTATGCTACGTATTGTATTGTGTTGTATTGAATGGTATCGAAATTAATGATTGTCAGTCGAATGAATGATGACCCATGCTCATACACTGTTTGGCATCAATTTGAAAATGCCTATGTAATGATATGAAATTCCAATGATGGTTCTATGTTCTTCTGTTAAAGCTAATATGTTTCACTGTATTCGATATTTATGTCTGTTTAAATAACTGCTCCACTCACACTGAGTTTTCATAAGCTCACCCCCCAATGGTGTTTAACTTTTCAAGTAAACCTCAAAATTAGGACCAGACTCATCATTCAGAGAATCACCTTGGACCTCGGACAATTCTTAATAAGTATTATTAAGACTTTATTGGTTTTGGTTTGTAATTTTTAATAATTTCTGGACTATGGCTTGGTAACTTTTCATTTGGGGATTTTTGCATGCATGAATTACTCAAGCATAATAACCAAAAAATGTATGATATAGAGCTTAAGTAAAATTTGACATTGTTCCCTAATTTTAGTTGTATTGCAAATAAATTGTTTTTGAAAAACAAATCGATAAGGCAATTAGGCTTCCAAAATGAATTGAAAATGGTTTTTTCCGCTAAATTAGTTTAACATCAATTTTTTTTAAAGAAGAGCGACAAGCAAATAGTTTTTGTAAAACAACACTATCAACTATAAAATGAATCCTTAGTATACACGACCTAATGAATAAATGTTTTTAAGCTAACTCAAAGTACAACTATGGTTTTCTCTACAATGAGTTTATTCAAGGTCTTCAAAAGTAGCATAAGTTAGCTTAGCCATTTCAGTGGCTAATGCAGCCTTCTTAATCTAGCCATAATGTCTAGGCTGGGTTTGACAGGTTACAGTACATGTGTACCTTATGGCAAGTTTGCTTTAACTTTTACCTATCTTTTTAATTTGATGATTTGAAGCATACATGTTGATGGACATATATGTATGTTTATGCTAATAGATGTGATGAATTATAATCAAAGGTATGGCATGTGAAATGACATGAATGAAGTAGAAATGGTAACTTGGCTAATAGGTGAATGAGATAAAAATATGTTTCAACATTTGTAACTTAATGCTTGCTTGTAAAATGTGGCCTAGGTTTGGTGGTTGATAGCTGACCGCCGAAAACCGCCTGGGTTGAAAATCAACACAAATACAATCAATCAACATATGGTGTCTGCAAGTATGAAAATTCAGTTGTAATATTTGTAATATTCAATGAAACAATCGAGTATTCCAAGGATCAAACCAAAGAGAAGTCTGTTCTCAAGTGATTCTAAACTATAGCATGCAATCCGAGAATCTAGCTAATTGCTCACTAGGTGTCATATTACAACAAATATACTTGAAGACAAATTAAGTTAATTAATTATCTAAAAACAAAAAAAAAGACTAAATTGTAAATCATGCAAACTACGAAACTAACAAATTCAATCACAGACAGAGGTTGATTGATTTACATGTTGTTTGTTAACCTTTGAATTAGGGATCTAAATTGCTAGTACTCCTAAATTGGATCAATTTTACCTCTCAGTCTCAATTTTACCAAATTAGAAAAATTAGTTCGGTTTATCTCTTGACCTCACCAAACTAAACCAGGACTATTGAATTGATGTCTAATAAGATCCCTCTCAGTATCACTTATCTAAAATTTCCCTTAAGGTCATCAATCCTAAGTTTTGAATTCTATTCGATTTAGTCTAGATTTTATGATTTAGTCCCTGAACTTAAAAATCAACTACCCAACATTTCCATCAACCAACCACTTAGGATTTAGCTACTTATGCTTATATCTAAACACATCAACATATAATCAATCACAAATTGCATTAACTTCAACTCAAACCAAAGCAATAAAAACCCAAGCTTTCTTGCTAAAGCTTGGAAAACACAACAATGACTGCAAAATAGATTAATAAAAAAAACTAAAGAAATTATTTTTAATAGATAAATGAAAAAAAAATGAATTAGATTTAACCGAAGGATTAAAGTGTAACTACAAGGAAAGTTCAAGTATTAAAAGGTAATTAACACCGAGCTACAGTAAACTTAACTAACTTAACGGTAAATAGAAAAAGTTAAGCAAGAACCCTAAAAAGATAAAGAAAGTGACTAAACCCTAAGCTAAAAAGGTGTAAAAGCTAAATCATCTAAAGTCTTTTCCTTTCTCCTAACAAAAAGAAATCTTTTTTATCTGATTACAACCCAAAAAATGTGCCCACAATTCTACTCAGCGTGTGTTTTTTATTGGTGTTAGACAAGGACTACCGCTATAGGAATATTTTGTCTTCGCTCGACAGGTATATCACGATACCCATGGTCTGGTATCATGATATCCACAGCAGTCTTGAAATGGGGGTCCTTGGGAGGTTCAGTATCGCGATACCATTGTAGATGGCCTCAATTCTAGGTGATGATTTGTCATGTACTACAAAAATTTGGATATCACGATACCTTGGGAGGTTCGGTGTCGCGATACCATTGTAGTTAGCTACTAAGCCAAGCCCAATAAAAAATCTAAATGATCAATTAAATCATAATAATTATTATTACCAATCAAGTTATTGAATTTAGGTCGCACACCTTAATTACGCTCTTTTGTAGCACACTAGCGAATCTTGCAGTTTCTCTAATAAACTTTAAAACGAACCTAAACTAAAAATTAGTATAAAAATCAAACAAAAAACCTGTTAAACATCCCCTAAACACCAATTTATGGGTTTAATCAAATCATCACAATTACAATTATTTTTCGAATCCAAACTAGATAAATTTCTTACACTGATTTGAGGTGAATCGTACGCGCGAACATCTTTTGGCTTTACGGCTAATTTGGGACATTTAAGTCGGCACCTAACACATTTAATTACTGAAAAATAAGCAGCTAATATATGATCAATTAAAAACTTTTCCAAATATCTAAACCGAATCTATTCACTAATTTACAATAACACACTTACGCTTCCCGAATTGTTAGATCTGAAGTGTTGATTCATCAAGATATGTGTTCCCTAATTAACGCATGTTTCACGGCTAATTAGGAGAGGTTAAATAACCCAAGATCATTCTGGAAAAAGATGAGAAAGAAATAAAGAAAAACAACCCCCTTTTCTTGCCCATAGGCGCGTTCACCACTATCTACGGTGACCAAATTGGGGTTGATTTAAAACCACTTTTAAGATAAATTAAAAACTGGAAAAATACCCATTAAATCTTTAAAAATCTAAAAATTTCTAGATCTAGATATTTCTTTTTTATTTAACAATATTTATCAGGAAATTGAGAGAAAAAGAGATCTTACACAAGCTAAATGATAAGGGAGACAATGGCACTTCTTGGCAATGATAGGAATCGATCTTGGAGGTTAAAGATTTTAGATTTGGGATTGAAAATATTAGGGAAAATGGCAGTATGGTAGTGAAGGAGATGATGCAAAATCTTGTGACAAAAAGAAAAGAAAAAGATGATAGATCTAGGTGTCTATAAGCGATGACAACAATGGAGGAAGAAAGAAAAATTGAAAAACAAGAAAGAAAGAAGAGGAGCGGCTAGGGTAGGGAAAAAAATATTAAAGGCCTATCAATTTTTGTAAAAATAAAATGTATACCTAGCTTAACAAGGGCATGGACGACACACTCTAAAAAGAAAAAGGATTTGCAAGGGATGTTACAGATTCTTTTACAGTAAAGTTGTCATAGTTTTAACGTTTTTAAAATTGGGTTAAGAAAATTATTTAATTGAGAAATTAATTTATTTAAATTAATTAAGCACATAATGTTTAATTTGGGAAATAGAAAAAACATGTACTAGGTTTGAATAAATTATAATGTTTTGGGTTAAAATCCAAGAAGCACATATAATTTGACCTAGTACAGAAGAGACCCAACTCCCCTTATATGGAATACATAGGGCGACAAACCCTAGTATTCCTACCTAGGGTTGTTGCCCCTTTCCTTAAATAATAAGGAGTTGGAGGTTCTTTCTATCAAACTAATATTATTTGTATTCTACCACTGAAACGAGGATTCTACCAACTCTCCCTATAAATAGATGGCACTCGTAGGCATCAAATCACACCAACAGAAAGAGAAAAACACAAATATCTCTAGAGTTTTCAATATTGCTATTTTAGCATAAAGTAGTGGAAACTTATTTTAAGAATAAATTTTATTTTCTAAAAATTGCAATTCTACCAGTTTCTATTTAGGAGAGATTTACTTTCCCACTAAAAGTAAAGAAAATATTCTCAGTTCTGTGTTTGATTCAATTTGTTTGAGCACACACTCGAAGCAGTTCGTGGTACGAAAATAGCGGAGAAGATCGTTTCATTGAAATTTGGGAACGAAAAGGATCCACCTATCTGAAAAAACAAGTACAAACTCGATCTACGATTTATTGCTATAAATATCACAAATCGGGTTAGTCTTCAAAATATTAATTTTCTGTTGTGCAAGAAAACCATTTTCAAATTGAATTAATTAATTTAATTAACCTTTAATCTCGGCATATATATATGAAATTAGAGGAAGAATATATGAAATACCATATTCTCCAACCGGCCAAAGCATATAAACCAAGGGTAAGATGCCATTTTTTTGTGTTTAAGCTATCCAACCATCTAATTCAAGCAAGTCCCTAACCATTTTTCTTTTATTTTTATACATTTGAGGTCATGGGAGCTTGATTTAGTTAGCCTATGTACCAATTTGAGACACTGTTAAAGTTTTCCAAAGTTGTCTGACTTGCCGTCAAATATAGTAGTTAATTTGGGTCGATTTTGCATTTAAGAAGCTTGTTTTCTTAGCAATTTAATATTTTAATTTACATTTTCAGTATTTAGGCTTTCGGATCAAAAGTTTAAAAAAAAAGTGTTTTTAACACATTTTGCAGGTGTTGTGACCCAATAGGCAGACACAGGCCTTAGGTTGTGCTAATTGGTTTAATTGAGTGTGTAGAATGAAGATATAAAGGCCTAGTTGACATGGAAACAAGGGTCAAGTGATGCACAAGCTTCTCAGGACATCAAAGCAGCAAACGAATGACATAATGAAGGAATTTGGTGTCATGTCATGCCACGCAACGGGTGTCGCATGACACGCATCGATGTGCTACCCAAGTTTACCGAGGTCATTTTCGTCCACGCAATCAGACTTATACAAAGACCTAGGACGTGTCGAAGACCTAATTTGGGCTGCCAACACCTCTATAAATAAGTCTGTAATAGGCCAATTTGCCCGGCCCGTTAGTGAAATAAACCAAATAAAAGAAAACCAAATTTTAACTAGACCACAGTCCAAATTACAATGGGCTCAAGCGGCCCGAACACAAAAATACCCAAAATGATACCTAAACTACATTTAGCCCAATCACCTAACCCTAAGCCCACTAGCCTTAACCACAAACAAAAACCCTAGGCATTCAGCCCTAGCACGAGCGCCGCAACAGCAACCTCCAACGCCGTTCTCCCCAGCCACGTGCACCTCCGTACGTGCCACGTCCACCCTCTGTACGCCGTACCTGCGCAGCAAACAAACAAACAACAAAAAACGCAGGAAAAATGGAATAACAGAATAGCAAAAATGGATGTTATTTATTTTTATTTATTTTTTCTTTCTTTTTTTTTGAGTCGACTATATAAGACTGATTCCAACACTGTAAATGAGAGGATCTTTTTACAGATTGAATAAAAAAAATCAAAAAACATTGAAGAGAAAATTAAAAGAAAAAAACTCGAAAGGTGACTGAGATTTTCTTTTTTTCTTTTTTATTCTTCTTTGGATTTTTTTCTACTCCTTATTAGGTGCAAAATAAAAGAAAAGAGGAAGAAAAGCTTACCGGAGGGCCGACTTTTCTTCTACTCCGTCGCAATCGGAGTCGGAAGGAGGTCGAATGGCTTCTGGTTGGCCTGGACATGGAGCGGAGCAGAGAAAATTCATTAGGTTTAGGTTTACTTTTAGTTTTTTTTTAAATGATAGACGACCATTAAATTTAGATCTATTTTAGCTTATATATTGTGAAAGAAACGACACCGTTTGGAGGCTTGCGACCCGCGCGGTGACCCGACCCAAGGAAGGATCCGCACGTTTCATACAATGGTTTATTTTTGCATTTGGACCCTCTACTTTTTTTAATTATTCTAATTCATTTTTTTATCTTATTTGATTAATACCTTAAATTTAATCCGGTTTTTAATCTGGTCCTGTTGAGACGGTACGTTTTGGGGAAGCGGGATATCTCTCAATCGGCCCCCATGTAATTCGCGTGTTGCAGAATGGGCCTCCTCTTTGGTTTAATTTTATTTATTCCCTGTTAATTAGATTTTGATTATGGTTTAATCCTTTTCGTGTTTTTTTATTTTTATTAATTAGTTTAATATTTTAATTATTATTATCATTATTATTATTACTACTACTTTCATTATTATCAATATTTTACTATTACTATTATATTATTCATTTGTATATTTACCTATTATATATATATATACATTATTTTGTTTTATATGTATTATTGTTTTAAGCTTCTTTTAAAGTTTTATATGTTATTACCTTTTTATAATATACTATCATGGATATTGTTTGAATTTATTTTATTTTATCTTTATGTAAACTTGATATGTTTATATGCTTGCTCGATTTATTTTATTTATTTATTCTATAATATATATTTTTCTTATTCATTTTTGATCTACCACTATATTTTTTTGTTTTAGGAAAATATTTTATATAATATAGTACTAATTCATACATATACGTATATATTATATTATTGGTTTCGAATCATTTTTCACCTATTATATGCATGTATACACTTCATTTCTTTTAATATTCTATTTTTATTTTGCTATCTCAACTTTTCATATATTATATTATTACTTATATTGGGTTTTCATTTCATATATATTGCCTATTTTGACTAATACAAGTATGTTATTTTAAGTTTTACTTATTTTGATTTCCTTTTATAATACTTACTTTAAAGTTCATTTAGGTAGTATTATTTCATTTAATATTCATTTTTAATCCTATCCTTAAACGTTGTCAAGTTTTTGCATTAATTATTTCCTTTTAAAATTTCATTCATGTAATTTTGTGTATACGCATTCAAATCTCTTTTCTCATATTACCCTTTTTGGCGCATTTTATTTGTGTTAAGTTGTTTGGTATTTCCTTGATTATTTTTTATTAGGTTTTCAAACATGGATGTTAGTATTTGCACAATGTGAGATGCGAAATTATTACTCCTATGTATTGTATCGCTTATTTAATTGATTATTCTTCATACATTAGCGTACGTTTTGGCTTACGAACTATCATTTCACGTTGTACATCATCATTCTATCACATTTTTTTTCTTAAAAGGTTACACTTCATATTATTCAAATATCAAAACCATTTTATACAAAAGTCTTTCAAAATAATGCGACACTCGGAATTTGTGATCCTCAAAAAGATTGTGTCCTAACTTACTGGATCCCAATCTTCCTCGGGATCTAATAAACCAAATGTCCATTTTAATTAACACATAAATAATAAACTCATTCTTGGGAAGTCGATATGTTGTGTCCTAACTTATTTCATATGACATATCCCTTCCTCGAGACGAGGATTCTTTTAACAAAAAAAATAAAGGCAATATTCGATATTTAGGAATTTTGTGGAATTGAACCCTAACTTACTGGGTTTTGATTTTCTCATTTGACCCAAATAATCAGATATCCTTCTCAAAATGCATAGGTTTTGAAAGTCAAAAGATAAGCTTAATTTTGAGGATTTGAAATGTTGCACTCTAACTTACTGAGTGTGACAATTTATTTCTTTGAAATAAGTGAGCCTTATCATCCAATTCATTTTATTCAAGATAAAGGGATGTATTTTAAAATCTTTTTAAAATTTTGACATTAAGACATTAAACAATCAATTCGGTACTAGTTTTGGGCGTCACGAGGGTGCTAACCTTTCCTCGTGCGTAACCGACTCCCGAACCTATTTTCTCAAATTTCGTAGACCAAAATCATTTTCAAGGTGAACCGATCACACCTCGTTAAAAGATCGGTGGCGACTCCCCTTTTCATTTTCAAATTCGATCCCTCTTTTTTTATTTAAAAATGGTTTCGACAGCTTGGGACTCCACTGAGGAAGATAAGAGAGTCAAGCCGCAAAATTGATTGTTTTTTGTCTTATTGTGTAAAATTGAAAATTTGATTTGAAAAGTTACGATCCTCTTTTTGCACTTTTTTGTATGATTGCTGTAAATTGAACTCTATATTTTGGCATCATATTGCATAAAGACTATTTAGTCTTACCGTTTTTAAGTGGGAGTGAGAAGCTACTCCTTCGTGAGGTTTTCACCTCCGTGCAGGATAGTGGATCACTTCCGGGATACATCCGTACCTATGTCTTCTTGAGATCTTCATCTCCGTGTAGCCATAGGGAAATGTATCCCCCTGAACTGAACTCAGTCTGTATGAGCCTATAATGGGTGAAGATCGAAGAATCTGCTAGTTCGGGTATCTCGACTTTAGAGCCAAACCTCATATAGAAGGCCTTAGGAACCCATCCTAGGTAGAGCCACTCCAAATCCTTAGTGGTTACCTGACTAGGTACTTTTGTTTTCCTTGCTTGCTTATGTTTTGTACTAACCCCTCTTGTTGTGTTTTGATTATGATTGCATTGTATTTACATCTTAGGAAAGAGATATTGATTCAAGTCCGATTACTAAATTAGAAAGCTTGTCATGGAATACGAATTCCTTGATAAAGCAAAAAAAAATACGACTGCCTGAATATATTCTGAGAAACACAATAAGGGCGATGGAAGAGTTCGTGACCTTGCTTCGTTGCCTGAGGATTCAAGGCGATTGTCTAAAAGCCTTCGACGTTCCAACTCCCTTAAAGAAGCTGACGAGCCTTATGAAGATGGGCAGATGATGGATCGCGACCAAGATCAAGAAAAGGAGCCAGCAGTGGCATCTATTGGAAATTGGTGAGATTATCTCAAACATGCGGATGAAGGAAAAGATCGATGTTGTCTCTTGGAATATAAGGGCGAGGTCGTACATACATCTGTTTTATGTAAAGGAATTTACTTTCTAGAAAAGTTTCCTAAATGTAATTGAATCAAAATCAATGTCTCTTTAGGCATTCATTTTATGCATCTGCATTACATGACATCACATGCATTAAAATCCATTGAAAGAGTCTAATTGAGTAAATTTATTTCAGTTAATTTGGGAACACCAACGCGCTTACAATATCCAAGCAAGGACTAAAGAAATGGAACAAAGGTTGGAAAAATTAGAGCGAATGCAGACACAGATGCAGGAGCAATTGACCGAATTTCAACAGGAATAAGAGATCAGATGCTAGAATTACAGAGAACTATGATGAGCCAGTTCAACCGATTGCTAGATGGAGAGTTAGAAAAAAGGAAAGACCTGATGGTCCACTTTGGGGTTGATAATGAGGATCTTGCCTATTCCCTAGATTGTATTCCGACAAGTGTCCAGGTCCAGCCAGATGGGCGCCCACAAGGGGCACTCTTTACCATCAGATCTCAACAATATCATACTGGTACAGCAACACCAGCGAGTTGCTTGACGGGCCCAAGATCCAATTTAAGGAAAAATTTTCCTGTTACTCTTGACAAGCCAACAGAAATAAAGCAGGCAAGGATAGAGTACCCAGATATTGCAAAGGCCCCAGAGAAGAAAGGGAATAAGGGGAATAATGTGGGCAGATATAACAAGGGCCACTCAAAACCAATCACTATGGGCAGGCCAAAGACAGAAACTACCAGGCATCAGAGTCCTTTAAAGTGAGAATCTTACCCAAAGACAATTACAGAAAGGCTTCAGTACACGCCTATACCGATGTCATATGGTGAACTGTACCAACGCTTATTTAAAGCACATGTGGTGTCCCCCTTCAACTTAAAACCCATACAACCTCTGTATCCCAAATGGTATGACACGAACCCATAATGCGACTACCATGCGGGAATTACGGGGCATTCAATAGAGAATTGCACTACCTTCAAGAAATTGGTTGAAAAACTCATTAACATGGGCGTTGTCAGATTTGATGACTCTGGTGCAAAAAGCCCTCTACCCAATCATATTGATAATGGGGTAGACGAGAGGGCAGGAAGGGGATTAGTTATTTCTGATTCAGGAGGAAACCATGGAAAGACAAGGAACCGTTGTGAGTTCCATCACGAGAAGGGGTACGAGACCCAAGAGAGTGTGAAATTCAAGGCCTTGGTACCGGGCATGATGGACGACAAGGAGATGAAGCTCTGTGAGGAAATTAAAGAGGAGAAAAACATACACACAATGTTGGGAAGTGTTCACACCAATGACATATATGAAGACACAAATGAAAAGGGACCTTGTTAGATATCTAGCCTTATAAATTTGGAGTGTTCTAAGCAATTGGCTTGCGGAAGAAATCTCTGTAGTCTTTAGAGCTTATTCAGAGTAATGTTCAGAACATTTTGTTATTTTTAGCCTAAAAATGATAGAAATTTCTTTGTGAAATAGGCTAATGTCTGAACGTCATTATTCTAATAAAATACATCTTTACATTCATTTTTGAGTCAATATTCTTTCATTCTTTTTGAATAATTATTAGTTCATTCTTTTTTATTTTCTTCCACATCATTCTTTTATTCATAATTATATTGTATAAGTAATTATTCATAAATTCACACATTCTTTGGTACTTACTATGGGTCTTCAGATATTAATGACATGAGTGACACTGCTACAGACTTAAAATCTCCTTTTGAGCGAGGCTTGTGTGTAGAGGGATCTCATGACGTTAAAAATGACATAGTTCGTAGCTTATCTCTGAACTTGTTGAGGATGGTAGAACAGGAGGATAAACAGATCCTACCTCTCAAAGAATCATTAGAAATTGTGAGCTTAGTGAAGATTTGAATTGACCTGACCGCAAAGACGAAGCAACACATTGTTGAGTTACTTCTAGAGTTCAAAGATGTCTTTGTATGATCACACCAGGATATGTCAGGTTAACCGCTTATAATGAAATCTGTGCAACAACATGATTTCAAAAATTTGCAGTATGAACGATGCAATTCTTTGCCAGGGCAATGCCTTTCTCGTTGAGTCAATATAGCTTTGCCCATTTGAAGTCGAGTTTCCATCCCTTCAAGATGTTGTTGGATTTTATCCTGATTAAATAGGAATATCCAAAGTTTCCTGTCGTGGTTGCGCCAAAAAAAAAGGCTCTATGAAAGAACTCTGATACCAAAGAAGGTTTTTCACATACAAGATGAAAGTGGAAGATCTTAGGTGGAGGACTTTATCTATAAAAACATTGATTCTGATCGAAAGGGGATAACAAGGACTTTCCTAATCCTATGAGTTCAGATTCAATCAAAAAAAGAAAAAAATAAAAATAAAAATAAAAACAAAAATCAAAAACAAAAACAAAAAAGAAGAAAAAGAAAAAGAAAAATCAAAGTCAAAGTCAAAGTCAAAAGCAAAAGGAAAAAGGAAAAATCAAAATGAAAATGAAAATAAAAAAGGAGAAAAAGAAAAAAATGAGAGGCCAAGGCGAAAACTAGCAAAGGGCGCTTTGTGACCAAATGTGGTTTTGAGTTGAAAACCCGAAAAGGGCGACTCAAATTTCGAGCAAAATGGGGCATGGACATCACCATTATCAAAGACTTCTAATGGGCATTGCTTCATTTTTGCGATCATTAGAGGCTGCTTCATACGCCAATGTCATCATATGCTTATTCCAGAGAAGATGGTATTGGAAAATGTATTGAACTGGAACAACAGCACGATAGCTGAGGTCTGAAATAAATTCAGAAGCAGACACCACGATTCGTCACTGAATTTTCTAGAGATGAACATCAAGAAAATTGAAGAAAAATGACTGAGATTGCAGGGACGAGCATAGGAAATTACCATTTGCCCTCATTGCTTGTCGAACATATGTACTGGGGCAACACCTCTATCTTTGGTTTACAGGATTGAGGTAGTTTTACCTATTGAAATCCCCTCTCTCTGGATATTAGTTGAGCTAGAGTTGGATGAAGCAGAATGGATCCAATCACGATGTGATCAGTTGAACCTAGGAAAAGGGTTAAAACCTATTCATCAGGGTCGGAAGTACCAGAAACAAATGATACAAGCCCATAATAGACAAGGTCATCTCAGAGAATTCCACGAGAGGGCTGATGTTGGAAAAGATCCTTCCTCAACGAAAGGATTTTAGAGGGAAATGAATGCCAAACCGGGAATGTCCCTATGTTGTAAAAGAAGACCTTTTTTAGAGGAGCACTGATCCTGAGTGAGATTGCTAATCCTATAAACTCGGATCCAGTCAAGAAATATTTCGTTTAAAGAAGAAGAAAGGACCAAGGTGAAAACCCGCAAAGGGCACTTTGAGTCAGAAAAATGTGAAAAATGAAAAAATGAAAATGAAAAATGAAAAAGTAAAAATGGAGAGGCCAAGGTGAAAACCCGCAAATGGCACCTTAGGCCAAAGGGGATTTGAGTTTGAAAACCCGAAAAGTGCGGCTCAAATATTAATCAGAATAGGGCATGAAGTGATCAGAGCAACTCGAATCTTGGGGCATGTCGTAATCTTGTTATACCTGAATCAACAGGAAAGGGTAGGCGACATCTTGGGGCATCGACAAAGCACTGTAGATCTCCTAAACACATGTCAAACTCAGAATGGTCTTCAGAAATTTTGTACAGAGAAGTTCAAGCTACGATATCTGGGGCACCCCATTTCTCATATTATTTATATTGAATTCGTTGTTCTTGGAATACTTCATTCTTTTCCAAGATACATATTCCCAATCAATTTCTTTATTATCCTTCTTTACTATTTTTGACAATTTATTCATTTCGAGCTATGCTCAGAACCAACTTTATTCTTATCCATTGTTATGATCCTTTTTACAAGCATGTTGCATTGGAATAATGATTAATGGACTAATAAAACTTTCACAAAGGAAGTTTTGCATATTACTCTGAAAAGTTTCTAAATAATACAGGAACCTAAAATAGGACTATTGTTTAGAACACACCAAATTTAAAGGTTGGAATTTGAAAAGGAAGAGTCTAAATTTGGACCTTCTCTTTGGATTTTGTTGTCAAAAACATTGATTGAAAAAAATGTCAAGAAGTCCATGTTGATGACAAAGCTTAAATAAACAAGCAAGCAATGATTATCAGGCAATAAGAAGAGGTTTCCTCCAAGAAGAAAGCCTTCATTTGAGTATAAGACTTTGGTACGACACCCTAGGAACGGTGTAAGGGACCAGAAAGATTTAAATCTAGTATCCTTGAATTGTGATAGGAAAGGATTAAGGGAAAGCCACATATTTATACCCTTGGATTACAGTAGGAGAACGATGGTACAAATCTTGCGCCCCAATGGATTGAACTTTGAGGTTTACAGTGGGGGCAATCCGACTAAATGTTTCTTCAGAAAAACTAGTCAAGCAAGAAGGTGCTGTAGCACGCCAGTCACAAAACCTTAATAAACTTTGAGTAATGACAACCTAAGAAGGATCATTCTCGGAAAAAACAAAATTATGCATTCATGCAAACACCATTCACACATATCTAGTTAGGAACATTTGATTCATTTTGATCATGCCATCCTAATCATTACGCATAATTAGGTTCATTATACAGGTCATGTTCCCCAAAAATAGATCAGTGAAGATAGCAGATCTTGTCTTCCTGCATCGACAGTGAAGCAGATCGAAAACAAAGCCTTGCCTCCCTCGGTTGCAGTGGAGCAGGTTAAATATAACAGATCTTGCCTTTCTGCATGACAGCAAAGCAGATCGAAGACAACAACCTCGCCTCCCTCAGTTGCAGTGGAGCAGGGTAAAGATGATAGATCTTGCCTTCCTGCATCGACAGTGAAGCAAATCGAAGATGGTGGATTTTACCTCCCTGTGATTACAGTGGAGTACATTGAAGCCAGTAATTCTACTTCCCTGGGCAGCAGTAGAATAGATTGAAAATTACAGATCTTATCTCCCTAAGCAGTAGCGGAGTAGATCGAATACGGCGAATCTTATCTTCAAGATTAAGGAAGCAGATTTAAGTCACAAGTCCTATCTCCCTGGTCAGTAGTGGAATAGGTTAGAAATTACAGATCTTGTCTCCCTAAGCAGTAGCGAAGCAGATCGAAGACGGCAAATCTTATCTTCAAGAGTAAGGAAGCAGATTTAAGCCACAAGGCCTATCTCCCTGGTCAGCATTGCAATAGGTTGGAAATTATAAATCTTGTCTCCCTAAGCAGTAACGGAGCAGATCGAATACGGCGAATCTTATCTTCAAGAGTAAGAAAGCAGATTTAAGCCACAAGTCCTATCTCCCTGGTCAGCAGTGGAATAGGTTGGAAATCATAGATCTTATCTTCCTAAGCAGTAGCGGAGCAGATCAGAAGCGGCGAATCTTATCTTCAAGAGTAGGGAAGCAAATTGAAGCCACAAATCCTTTCTCCCTGATGTTGCGGTGGAGTAGATCGAAGCACTAATCCCTATGCCTCTAAAGATGCAATAGGATGGGATGAGGCTACTTCAAGGAGAAAAACACCAAGGTCCAAGCTCGGCCGGGCAAAATTAGCCCTCTTTTAGTCTTTGCTTCATTTCCATTACACAACAACAAGCAAATAGGGGCAGCTATAATAGACCAATTTGCTCAACCCGTTACTGAAATAAACCAAATAAAGAAAACCAAATTTTAACTAGGCCACAGTCCAAATTACAATGGGCTCAAGCGGCCCGAACACAAAAATACCCAAAATTATTCCTAAACTACATTTAGCCCAATCACCTAACCCTAAGCCCACTAGCCTTAACCACAAACAGAAACCCTAGGCATTCAGCCCTAGCACGAGCGCCGCAACAACAACCTCCAGCGCCATTCTCCCCAGCCACGCGCACCTCCGTACGTGCCACGTCCACCCTCCGTACGTCGTACCTGTCCAGATACTTTCATTATTATCAATATTTTTACTATTACTATTATATTATTCATTTGTATATTTACCTATTATGTATATATATATACATTATTTTGTTCTATATGTATTATTGTTTTAAGTTTCTTTTAAAGTTTTATATGTTATTACCTTTTTATAATATACTATCATGGATATTGTTTGAATTTATTTTATTTTATCTTTATGTAAACTTGATATGTTTATATGCTTGCTCAATTTATTTTATTTATTTATTCTATAATATATATTTTCTTATTCACTTTTGATCCGCCACTATATTTTTTTTGTTTCTAGGAAAATATTTTATATAATATAGTACTAATTCATACATATACGTATATATTATATTATTGGTTTGAATCATTTTTCACCTATTATATGCATGTATACACTTCATTTCTTTTAATATTCTATTTTTATTTTGCTATCTCAACTTTTCATATATTATATTATTATTTATATTGAGTTTTCATTTCATATATATTGCCTAGTTTGACTAATACAAGTATGTTATTTTAAGTTTTACTTATTTTGATTTCCTTTTATAATACTTACTTTAAAGTTCATTTAGTTAGTATTATTTCATGTAATATTAATTTTTAATCCTATTCTTAAACGTTGTCAAGTTTTTGCATTAATTATTTCCTTTTAAAATTTCATTCATGTAATTTTTGTGTATATGCATTCAAATCTCTTTTCTCATATTACCTTTTTTGGCGCATTTTATTTGTGTTAAGTTTTTTGGTATTTCCTTGATTATTTTTTGATTAGGTTTTCAAACATGGATGTTAGTATTTGCACAATGTGAGATGCGAAATTATTACTCCTATGTATTGTATCGCTTATTTACTTAATTATTCTTCATACATTAGTGTACGTTTTGGCTTACGAACTATCATTTCACGTTGTACATCATCATTCTATCACATTTTTTTGCTTAAAAGGTTACGCTTCATATTATTCAAATATCAAAACCATTTTATACAAAAGTCTTTCAAAATAATGCGACACTCGGAATTTGTGATCCTCGAAAAGATTGTGTCCTAACTTACTAGATCCCAATCTTCCTCGGGATCTAAGAAACCAAATGTCCATTTTAATTAACACATAAATAATAAACTCATTCTCGGGAAGTCGATATGTTGTGTCCTAACGTATTTGATATGACATATCCCTTCCTCGAGACGAGGATTCTTTTAACAAAAAAAATAAAGGCAATATTCGATATTTAGGAAATTTGTGGAATCGAACCCTAACTTACTGGATTTTGATTTTCTCATTTGACCCAAATAATCAGATATCCTTCTCAAAATGCATAGGTTTTGAAAGTCAAAAGATAAGCTTAATTTTGAGGATTTGAAATGTTGCACTCTAACTTACTGAGTGTGACAATTTATTTCTTTGAAATAAGTGAGCCTTATCATCCAATTCATTTTATTCAAGATAAAGGGATCGTATTTTAAAATCTTTTTAAAATTTCGGTATTAAGACATTAAACAATCAATTCAGTACCAATTTTGGGCGTCACGACGGTGCTAACCCTTCCTCGTGCATAACCGACTCCCGAACCTATTTTCTCAAATTTCGTAGACCAAAATCATTTTAAAGGTGAACCGATCACACCTCGTTAAAAGATCGGTGGCGACTCCCCTTTTCATTTTGAAAGTCGATCCCCCTTTTTTCTGATTTAAAAATGGTTTCAACAAAGTCATTAAGAGTTCAATATAATCAAGTCGTCCTAGTCGCCTTCAAAAACCCTCACAATTTAGAATTTGTTTTAGTTTATTTTCTTTTCGATTTTTAAATACTTTTTTATTCTTCTTATTGAATCAGTTTTGATTCAAGGACTTGTTTGTTTAATTAAAGTATTCAGTTTAAATTTTCCTTTGCATTTCTTTTATTTCATTATTCCAATCGAGAGATTTGTTACTTCGTTTTCCATTTGATACTCAATCCACAATTATTCAATTCTCTTTTCTTCTTTGAATTAATCATGTTTCTCACATGGTTTGTTCAATCGAGGTTGAGATTATGAATAACATGAGTGGCTAAATCTATTAGGGGAGATTAACAAGTGGATGGGAATGTGACTACTGTAGGATTTGGGATTTCTCAGGATAGATTAGTTGGTATCAATTATGTGTTCTTAAACTATTAGGCTTCATAACCTTAATAAGTGATCATAGGCTAGATTAAATCGGAAGATAAGTTTAACCAAGTAAATCGTAATTTATCCTGGTTGAGAAAGTAAGATTAGAAGATAAGTGAGTATCAACCAATCAATTAAGTTAGTTAGGGTTGGGAGGTAATAATTGCTTGATCGGTGATTAATCCACTCTAGACAACTAATCCTTAGTTAGTTGCAAACCTTGAAGCACGTTAATATTCCTGATTGATTTACCGATTTAATTAGTTTGTTTATTTATCGTTATTTATTTCCTTTTGTTATTTATTTATTTATTTATTTATTTTTATTCCTCTAAATCTATTTTATGATACATCGTAATATAAGAAATAATTACTACTACTTAGGCGTATTATTGTAAAAATTATTTTCATTATTAATTCCAGCCTCCCTTCAGTATGATCCTTAGAATACTTTTGATATTTCATTGTAAAACTATATTACAATTTGACTCGTGCACTTGCGGACACCGCCGTAATTAATTCTTATATTTTTTGGTGTTAAATTTATTCTATAAATGATAGTTCATTTATGAGTGGTCAAGTTACTGGTGTCATTGTCGGGGAGGTTTTGGCAATAAAATTTGAAAATAATTTTTTACAATTAATAAGATAAGTAGGAACGCTAGGACCTAAAGATACAATTTTTATTTTTTATTTTTTTATTTTCTTTCAGGTCGTTTATGACCCGAAGCTCTAGCATTCTGATTCAAACTTACCTAGATTCAGAGCAACTACTCAAGCGCAACCGTCAATTAATGGACAACAATCCACCCGCGGTTATAAACTTATCCCGGGAAAATCCGTTATTCAAAGAACCACAAGAAATTAATCGGGAAGAAGTCCCAATGGCTCAGCGGATGTTGCGTTAGTACGTCTTACCTACCTCAGACGTAGTGCGAGGAAGCATTGAGCGTCCGGCAATTAACGCCAATAATTTCAAGCTAAAAGCAGCCACAATACTGATGATCCAAAACACACTACAATTTAAAGCGAGCATGGTTGAAGACCTGAACCAACACTTCAAGCGGTTCCTTTAACTATGCGATACCTTCAAGTGTAACGGGGTAACCGAATATGTTATACATCTACATTTAATCCCATTTTCATTATGCGACAATACAGCCGATTGGTTAAATTTATTAGAATCAGATTCCATTACAACATGGAATGATCTAGTGGAAACTTTTCTTCATAATTTTTCCCGATTAGTCGAACCATTCATCTTTGGAAAGAAATAACTAATTTTAAACAATACAAAGATGAAACCCTTAACGAGGCATGGGACCGATTCAAGACAATGATAAGGAAGTGCCCACACCATGGACAGTAAGCACGGTTCCAAATTCAAATATTCTACAATGATATTGACAAACATATTAGATCCAATCTAGATGGAGCATCCGACGGATCTCTCATGTTTCATACATACGAATGAGCTTATAAATTATTGAAGATTTGGCTAAAAATTCATACATATGGCCTAAAGAGAGTTTTATTAACCAATCAAAGCCTCCAACAGTGAAAGAAGTGAATAAAGTGAATGAAGAGGATAGATTCAAAAAATTTTAGAAAAGGTTAATCGTCTGGAGACGCAAGTCAAGCCAACGAGAACGAAGCTACACTTGGAAAGCGAACCGGAGGAAGCAAGTTACGTAAATAGTAGGGGTCGCAACCCCTACTCAGATACTTATAATCCAAGTTAGAGACATCATCTAAACTTCAAATGGGTAGGTAACCAAGGAGGAGAAAATCAAGCAAAAACTCAACAAAACACACCTTATCAACCTCCACCGTTGCAACAACGTATCATGGGTAACGACCATACTACATGTGGTCAAAGATTCGACCGGCTAGAGGGAAAGATGCAAACAATGAAAATCGATATTCGACAAGACCAAGCAATGTGTGGACGACTCAAATCTCAGATGGATACTTTTTGTGACTAAATGAGCCAGCTCATGACAATATTTTAGAAGCAAAATGGTCAAATTCTCCCTAGTAACACAAAAAAAAAACCCTCGAATATATGGGAAAGAGCACGCAAAGGTGATTTTGTTATGACTGGGCAAGGCATTAAAGCCACCAATCACACCAATCCATGAAGAGGAGGTTCACAAAGAGGTCAAAAAATCCTCAGAAAAGGAGCAAGTGAACCACGGAGAGCCGAAGTACCATTTCTAACACGATTAGAAGACAAGGAAAAGAGGGACGAGGTAGATTTTATAATTTTTCTGAATTTATTTAAATATCTCAATGTTAATTTGCCGCTGTAACAACTTATTAATAAAATCCCAAAATATGCCAAGTATTTAAAAGAAATCATGTATAGGCATAGGAAAATGAAAAAGGAAGGGCAAATAAACGCTAATGCCTCGTGTAACGCATTAATTTCAAAGAACATACCCCCGAAGTTAAAATATTCGGGTAGTTTTACAATCCTAATAGATATAGGGGATAGATATTTTAGCAAAGCCCTTTGCGGTTTAAGGGCTAGCATAAATTTAATGGCCCTATAGATCTATCGAACACTCAGACTCGAGGATCTCAAAAATACCTCAATAACACTACAACTTGTCGAAAGATCCTTAGTGCACCCGAAAGTTGTACTTTAAGATGTATTAGTTAAAGTATGAGGATTTTTAATCCCCGTTGACTTTGTAGTCCTAGACATCAAGGAAGATCGAGAAATCCCCATTTTGTTGGGTAGGCCAATTCTTTCCACTTTGAAATCGAAAATCAATCTCAAGTGAAACGAGCTTATAATAAAAATCAATGACGAGATATATAACGCCTTATACCCGACCCGTTTTACCGGGCCTGGATATAGGATGTCACAACACTTAAATACTTAACAAAAATTTTACAAGTAGCGAAAACCATATTGGATGTACTTTTGTTTATTCATAATCTTTTTTTTCTAAGTCAAAATATTTAAAAGAAACATTTATTAATTACAATAGATTTTTAAAAGTAAAATAAGACATTATGACTTATCTATTTGTTTAAAGTAACTAAATCATGGTGTAGAGTACTAATCACCATGTTCCCAATAGTGCCCCTCTGTATGCATAATATCATTCTCTAAACTGCCACCCTGGTGCAATCTTGGCTTGCTCCCTCTAGACGCACTGGTCCAATTCAAAGAACTTGCATTACAGATAGAAGTCTGTAATTTCAACAATACCTAGTGAATCTGAACTATTATTGCCTTTAAATGATGTTGAATTCCTCGACTTAAGAATTTTGGACTTCCTTTTAGATTTTGGAAGATACTTTTCTGATTCTTAGTGGATAACTATACACCAACCTCTAACTTAACCATCTTGTACACGTTGCACTCGATTGGTCCCACCTTAGAGCAGATACCATTTCGCAATCACTTGGAGATAGAAATTTGGATACATTTCTCATAATGATATACCTTCAAACACTCCTCTAGTGGCTACAGGTTTATCAGTCACACTGTATCTTCACGTCGATCTAGACATCAAATTTAGTTCAATGAAGGTAATATTTTAGATCACCTAATAGAAACTCAAATGACTTTGATACAAAATGTGAAAGCTTCTAGATTTTGCGAACACTTACACCACCCATAATTGCATACGTGCCAAGTTCTTTGACCTAGCAAGTTACTATGGTGGATTCATCAGTCGAGTACAATGCTGAGAACTCTTTTAGAAAATGCCTCATAGGCATACCCAGATCACACCATAAAGGCAGACTAACAACTCACCACTTAGGTGTTACAGAATTCACTTTACAGGCTTTCCAAATAACTCACCACAAAGGCTTCCCAAACAATATGCCACATAGGTTCTTCAAATAATTCACCATAAAGGCTTTACAGATAATTCACTAGAAAGGCTTCCTAAACAATACGCCACATAGGCTTTTAAATAATTCGCCACAAAGGATTTACAAATAACTCGCCACAAAGATTTAGTTTGGTTTGCCACTAAAGGACCACACCAACTGTCATGTTTGACAATATGGATTTACCTAAACTCAATATAGCCTGAGGTTTGCCCATCATCGCCTCTAGGACACACAAAGACACTAGTAGACAAAAGTTGTTCATCCTTAATTTCCATAATGTGCCATGGCCTTGGTCTTTTCACATAACTACCACACTGGCTTTCTCTCGTTTTTACATTCCTACCGGATAACATTTCACCACACTACCTTTCGTGTTTACTGTCCCGGCAGATGTCATCAAAGCACTACCGTGAGGTCTATTATCATATCACATATTTTAGCAACACTTCGTCCGAACCCCCTTGTCACTAACAAAAATTTGGCATTCATCAGTCAAACAACATTTTGGACACATTTACATAGACTTCACACATACCCTTAACAGAATCATACTTCCCAACACATAATTTCACATGCATGCTTACCACATATCCTTATTTTCATGCAGCACATTGTACACTTCAGTACATACATAAAAATGCTTTATAGAGAACACACACATCCATACATACAATAACTCCTCAAGAAGATATGCGCATCTATATGAACATCGATCGTATAATGAATCATCATAAAATATCATACTAAAGTTGGGTTTAGAAACTCAACAAAGACCTACCTTTACCTCGACTTAGAGCTTCTGTTTCAATTTCCCTCCTCAATCCAGCAGTCGCAATTGCTTACAAGATCATAAAATTTCTATTAGACTCCCATTTTACATATATTTTACAAACATTTCAACTACATGTGACCCCTATACAGGGCCTCTCACTCACACCCTACTGTTCTCACACCTTTTAGCATCCTTACTCATCAACAATCGTAACGTATAGGGCTATAAGACTTACCAGAAGGTTGAATCATCCATTAGTTAAATAAGGTTTTAACTCTACATTAATGAAGGAGAAGAGAATGTTTAGGTTACAAAGAAGAACCTGAACGTTAAGCAGAAAGAAAAGCCATTTGGAACGTCTCCCTCCCTTCAATAAATATACTTTTAATCCCCCTAATTTCCCTACCAAATTAAAAGGTAGGTAAAAGAAAATCCGGGGAAGATCTACTTTACTTTTGACTAGTCATGGGGAAAGTCAAATCAATCCAATTGACTCCCAACAAATCCCATTATAAGAACCAACTTGAAAAGTTCTCATGAAAACTGAGCGTATTATACCTTAATGATGACTTACGTATGGATCTTAACGACAACTAAGTCTCCTACAACTTTCTTATAAACTTGATAGGCTATTTGTGCTTAGCTAATACTCTAAGGCGTACTCGCTTTTTCACTTGAAGATACCCGTAACTAAATCCTTAGGTACTACTAAAGGGCAGATACTTTAATGCTTGTATATGCCAATATTATAACTCACCATCAAGTTAGCAGGGCGGCGAATTATACTACCACAGTGCCAAAACAGTTTGCATACATACCTTACTTACCTTTTTGGATCCATCATTTTTAAGGTGTGACAAGATAGAAGTGTCCTAATGTGGCCAATATTCCCAAAATGAGGGATTTCTTAGAGAAGAATGTTATATATTGTTCAATTTAACCCCTAACAACCCCAATCAAAAGTATTTTTCGAGAAGTTACAAATTTAGCTATTCACACAATGAGAGAAAGAGACAAATGGTAAGACTCTAGTGGAGTAAACAACAATTGGAGGATCCAAGATAGCCAAGACTGACATTTAAAATCGATGGTAAAGTTCAAGGAATTCCCGAACAAGTCCGGTAGCACAATAGAAATTTTAACCATCAAATTTAAATAATTTGTAATTAATCTATATTAATTTGTTTTCGACTTATTAGCATTAGGAATTAGAATTTTTTTTTGTTAAGAATTATTAGGGAACAAGTTTTTGAGCACAATGGAAGAGCTAGATGTTAGTAGGATGCATGTACGGGCAATTGAAGACCCTCTACAAGTTTCAGAGAGGCCAATTTGAAGTTATGTTGACACACAATGATTTCATGGTGCAGCACAAGCTAAGCATGCCAAAATTCATTTTCGTGTCACACAACACCATATCTGTGGCACGACACACCTTTGAACTCTGTACACACAGAGGTAAAAATTGCTTTTGTGCCATGCCATACATGCTCTCTGGTACAACACATAAGCCTTTTTTGGAAACTTTCTGTTATTCATTCCATGCGATCTTTAGATATTTTCACCAAGATTCGACAGCAAGTAAAGCCATAGGTGGCTTCTATATATTGCCCTTAGCAGTTACTAAACCATTTAAGCCATCATAGCCAACCAAAGTAACGTTTACCAACCTTTTATTCAGAATTCTGTAACTTCCCCTATTTTTCCTCTATTTTCGAACCTCAAAACATGCATAGCAATCCTTCCGGTAGTGAATCCATAGTGGATAGCCACACCTACCATCCGGAATGGGTGCTCAAAAGCAACCTTCTTACAGCTTAACATAAAATATCTTTGTAAGAACAAGGTTTTGAATCCTTAAACGAATTGAAGAATGAAACGCATGACTTAATCCAATACCATCGATTAGAGAAGTTCTGCACAAACCTGACCAAGTCGATGTACTTTTTGATCGTGCACGAATTTTTTTTCGCTTTGAAGGAGGCAGATGCGAGTAGACTAATGGAGGTACTATGGGTGTGGTTCTCTGTCTGAGGAAATGAGATAACTATCTCGCCATTCGAGATAGCAAGTTATTATGACATTTTGCTATATCTCTGTAATTTCGTTCAACTAACTAACCTAATGTAGTTCCCGAAAGAGAATATGCATGACATAATTAAACTCCTAATGAACAAGAAGGGTGAGTGGAAATGCCACTTAGGCACAGATTATCCTATATCGTTCTCTCAAGCAAAGTTAACTCTGACAATATGAATGTGGTTGAAATTTATTAGTACTCGAATTTGCCCAGCAACGGACATGTCCAACATCGATACATTCCAGGCAACCTTGTTATACATAATTTTAACAAAGGAAGTGGTTTGTGTGGGAACATGGATATATCGAAGAATGCTCTAATGTGTGAGGAAAAAAAAAGTAGAATTATTGTTCCCACACTTGGTAACGTCCATATGTCGACAAACGAAGCTACCGGTGGGATGATTAGGTCGTATCTTACAACCGAGCAAGTATCCAATCTTGAAACCAAGTGTAGAATACCTTATAGGAAACTGGAAATGAAATAGGGAAACAAAAATAAAACCACATCGAGGCAAAAATGTGTTACCCAATTTGGAATTGATCATTCGATGGATGTAAGAAAGCGGACCAATCTTTAAAGACTATGCAAGGAAAAGCGAGTTGAAGCGGCCACAATTCCTAGCAGCCAAGTATGAGGCAGTGACCGAATCAAGTAAGGTGAAGAAAAAGATGGAATTGGAGAAAGAGGAAGATCTTGAAGAAGATCCGAAGGAGAATTGGAAGCACAAAAATATATACACTTTTTCAGCACCTTTTGAGCCCTAATTCATGCAGTTTCGTGGTAATTTTTGTCAAAATTTATACTTTGATTATAAAATAATTAATTTGAACTTAAATTATTAACATATTTAATTTTAATTATTTTTATAATAAATTTACACAAATTTGGTTTATTTTTTATAATTTTGCACAAAGGGTGAAAATTGGCTCGGCAGACACCTCGAGAGGCTTGAACCGTTGGGGAAATGTTGTGCATCAAGTGATTAAGAGCAAGGCTAATAATATTTTCCAACCATAGACGGTCCAAAAATATGTCTTAAAATTATTTTATAATTAATTTTGATCCAAAATTAATTGTGTTAAAAATTAATTATAAGCCTGGAGATGAAAAGAGACCCAATTGTGCTAAGTAAAGAAGACTGATCCACTTAGCAAATGAGGCAGCCCAAACCATCCAAATAGCTGACCCAATCAGGTAATTTTAGCTTATTACCACACTTGCAAAACAACCCTTGAAGTTTCCATAAAATCTTATTCGAACCCTTCCACTATTCGTGCATTCAAACTTTTGCCCCTAGCTTAAAATAACAAGTTTGAGCCATTTCATAAATATTTTAGTTTTTAAAATCTCTTCTTTAAAACAAAATATTTTCCCATCACCAAAGTGTTTGGTTTACATTTCATAAATATTTTTCTTTCACAGTCCCTATGGGTATGATAACCCAACATTTACTTGTCACTTTATTACTTGTTGCGGTTGTGTACACTTGCACATTTCCATCGTTCCAAGAACCTAGAGGAAGAGTCAGAAGGTGAAAAATATAAACTGAATAAAGCATCGGATCCTGCCTCCGACTAATTTTAAACAATTTCATTTAAGTTTCACTTTTTATTAGAATTTGGACTTAATATTCGAAGTGTATTTCATATAGTTTTTAAGTATTTAAGACTTTAATATTAAATATATATATAATGTGTTTAGGTTTTCTTATAGCAACCCCAAATTTTTTATGGCACAACATTACAGAGCCACAAATCGAGAAGGGGGAGTAGTCCTACCAATTGTATTGCACGAATGAAGAAAATAAGGTAATCTCTTTCCTTAATATTTCTAGTTGCACATTAACGACAATGTGTCAAATAAAGTGTGGGGTGACTTAGGAAATTTTCAGAATTTTCTTTCCAGTTATGTTATTTTCTTTGTTTTTAGTTTTTAATTTTTCTTTTTAATTTCATGTTTGTGCTTGAGCTTGTAGAAATACAAGTGATTGGTTAGGATTATATACCTAGGTTGTTTGTTTAAATTTTAAATTTCACCTAAAATTAAATAATTTAGGTTGTTTTTATGTAGACTACTTAGTTTAGTATATTAGACTATAAATAGGAAAAAGAAATTAAATATATCAAGTGATAAAGGGGTTGGATGTAATCAAGTCGTCCTAAACGCCTTCAAAAACCCTCGTAGTCTACAATTAGTTTTAGTTTATTTTCTTTTCGATTTTTAAATATTTTCTTATTCTTCTTCTTGAATCATTCTTGATTCAAGGACTTGTTTGCTTAATTAAAGTATTGAGTCTATATTTTCCTTTGCATTTTTTTATTTCGTTATTCCAATCGAGAGATTTTCTACTCCATTTCCCATTTGATACTCAATCCACAACTATTCAAATCACATTTCTTCTTTGAATTGATCGTGTTTCTCAGATGGTTTATTCAATCGAAGTTGAGATTATGAATAACATGAGTGGCTAAATCCTTTAAGGGAGATTAATGAGTGGATAGGAATGTGACTAACGGAGGATTTGGGATTTCTCAGGATAGATTAGTTGATATAAATTATGTGTTCTTAAATTTTGAGGCTTGACAACCCTAATAAGTGATCATAGGTTAGATTACATCAGAAAATAAGTCGAACCGAGTAAATCATAATTTATACTAGTTGAGAAAGTGAGGTCTAAAGATAAGCGAGTATCAACTAATCGATTAAGTTAATTAAAGTCAGGAGGCAATAATTGTTTATCGGTGATTAATCCACTCTAGACCCCTAATTCGAAGTTAGTTGCAAACCTTGAAGCAAGTTAATCTTCCTGATTGGTTTACCAATTTAGTTCGTTTGTTTATTTATCATTATTTATTTCCTTTTGGTATTTCATTATTTTTATTCCTCTAAATCTATGTTATGATCCATCATAATATAGGAAATAATTATTACTACTTTGACTTATTATTGGGAAAATTATTTTCGTTATTTATTCCAACCTCTTTTGGGTACGATCCTCAAAATACTTCTAGTATTTCGTTGTACAACTATATTACAATTTGACTCGGGCACTTACGGACACCACCATTCTCAATTCTTATATTTTCTTGGTGATATATTTATTCTATAAATAATAGTTCATTTATAGGTGGTAATTGCCATTGTTAGACCAAATTGTAAGGCTTAATTGATAGTTTCGTATGTTATGGGAAAAATTAATTAAAATGCAAAATTGGTAGGAAATTTTGGTAGAAATAGAAAGTAGAAGTTCCTTAATGATTTTATGGGAAATCAGATTTTAATCCAAAGCCTTAGATTGAAAGATATGTTTGTCTCGGGTTTAGGGGCTAAATTGAATAAATTTCAGAATATGTATAACTTTATATTTGATTTTGATTTGATATAGAATTTTATGTTGTGTTATTTTTGAATTATTATTCGTAGCTAAAGACGACATAGGGTTGTCGAGAAGAAAAGAAAAGGCGAGAGTTGATGACGAGTGACACGAGCTATTGGTTTGTATTTTCATGATTCAAGATCAATTTAATTTTTTCATATTTGTGTTATTTTTCAAAATTTGACATCAAGGTGAGCTAATAATGATTATTCAAATTGAATTGCTAGGATTGAGATTTGTTATCGAAATAGAGGACTAAATTGAATAAAAAGAAAAATAGCATAGCTTAATGATTTATCGAGTTTAGTATGAAATGAGTTGAAATATTATGTATGAATTGATGAATTGATGAATTGAAAATTAAATGAGATTGATATAATGTGAATTGTACTTTGATTGAAATTGGAAAAATTGATTACCCTATTAACTGTTTGGACAAAGGCAGATATAGTTGGCATGTCATAGGATAGATTATGTATTGGTTACTTTGATTATATGTCGATGAGCACTAGGCGCATTTTTCTTCAGACATTTCGATGAGTGTTGGGCACAAATTTTATTTTTGTTATACTGATGAGCATTAGGCGCAATTTGTTTACTTCGGACGTTCTGATGAGGCACTGGGTGACAAATTAGTGTGTTGGTTAGGATCAGTGTATCCGTTCGAGTTCGAGCCTTGTTAATAAGGGATATAATTTTTGAATTGATTGAATGATATTTGAAAATGATTAAATGTTAATGACGGATTGAATATTACTTATATACGGTTTGTTTCTCGTGCGCAGGTTTAGGTACACCTTGAGGTCTCGAATAATGGTTTCATCATCCAGTCAGAGTTCCCAGGTTCATCAATGTTTGTAAAGTCTTTTTTTGTTCATTATATGGCACGTACCTAGGTTGATTAAGTTTTATTATAATAGGTGATCATGTGAACTTTGGAATCAAAATTAACAGGTTTGAATTAGCTATATATTTATATATATAAATTTGAGAATGTTACAACATTTGGTTAGACATAACTTGTGGTATCTTAATAGGCTATATGGAAATGTATCTATATACATATATATGCCAATTAGTTTAATGAAGAGCATTGATGAAATGATTTATGTACTTGAACGAATTTGTTGGAATGGATGAAATCATATATGTTTTAGGTGATTGCAATCAGGTACCAAAACTTGACCATTTGGAAATAGTATGTCACGTTGTGATAAGATCTAGCCAAATGCCACGCCTAGACGTCGAGCAATGGTTATTGCGACGAGGCGAAGTCAGTAAGTGGCGTCGAGATGAGGAACCCCCGAAATCGCAACGTCAACTCCAAACTTTGATAACATTACAAAATGGTCCTAATTCAACCTCGAGTTAGCATGTAACACCCCAATTTTGGCGGATTTAAATTTTTGGACGTATATAAGTAGACAGTTTGCCTAGCATTGTGATATCCGCCCAAATGACAATTTTGGCGCATACGTGTGGGCATATAATAACCAGCACTTGAGTTGGTAAGAATTTGATTTCAAGATATTCTCTATATAAGGAGACGTTCGTGTTAAGGGATAAAAGTGAAATACAATATGAGCATTCGCCAAAGGTATAGTACATTTGGTTTGTATGAATTATTGTGCTAGTTAGACTTTAAGTAATCTGGTTAGAAACCCACTGTATAGTTCAACTTGATAAGTTTGATGAAGAAAACCTATTTATACTTTTCTCAGAAATTGTAGGCCAATAAGAAGGCAAGTTTTGATACGTATGACACTTGTTAAATTCCACTAAGCAAGATGAGTCATATTTATATGTGAGAATGTGTTTTGAAAGGGGTTCTTCTTTATTTTTCTTTCTCTTTCTTAAGTGGTCTCTACTGAAACCTTCCTACAATCTGAATGTATCCTACCTCAATAACCTACAGGCTAAGGTTCTTTTATGATCAGTAGTTACTTCGCATCAGTGTAAGTATTTCAGCTCTGCATGTTAAGTTCTAAATGAGTAAATCTGCATTTGGCAACTGAACAGTGAGACTATAAGTATAAGGTTTCTGCATGAAATTGACAGCGATTAAATTAATAAGCAATTTGTATGTGTAAGAGTAGTAACTGTGTTCCAATATTTTGTAAGCAGTGTTGTCTCGCTTTCATGGTGGAAGTTTGAATTTGGAGTTCAAGCTATTGTACGTGGGTGTCAGGTGAGTTCTACACTGACTCATGCATGTATACTGTTCATATTGTGAGTCATCTATAGAAAATAGATTGAACTATGGATCTGAATTCATGAAGAGTATACCATGTGATGATTGGTGTATGAGTATTGAAACTTTAAAGTATGGCTAAGTATGTTTATGCCTGAAATGTATGTTATGAAATGTGTGTTCTATTTGGGTGTATGTTAGTGAAGTAAAAGGTTGAATTTAGATTGTGTCAATGTATGAAGATTCGGTTAAGAGAGTTTGCGTCTGTTCATCGCGGTGTTGTCTAATGGAGTCGTCGGGACTAAAAATAAAAACTCTTATATAAACTCTGAAGGAAAACCCATGGCCATGGCACACACTGAAAAGAACTAAGGAATGGTGATTACCCAATTGGGTTCTCAGCGTGTCCCAGGACAATGATGACCAAACCTCATGTAATGTGAGTTTAGGCAAATCCATATCGTAAACACGATAGTTAAGAATAGTCTGTGTGGCGAACTCTGAAAAAGGATGCCTTTGTGGAAAACTCTGAATGGATCGCCTTAGTGGCTTGTTCTATACAATTGCCTATATTGTGTATTCTGCCAAGTCTATGTTGTGTGAACTATTAGGAACATCTGGTAAGCTATGAATCTGAATGTCCATATCTAAAGTAAAACATGAGTAAATTCTAGTTGTTATGAAATAAATGTAACCAAGATAAGGTATTGATATGCTCTGGAATAAGAGTTGAATAAAGTCTTAAGGGTTTTCCATTACAAATATATGTGTGTGTGTATGTGTATGTCAAGAAGGGTATATGTTACAATGATCTATAAGTATGAAAAGTAAGAGATATCGCATTACAAATATATGTGTGTGTGTATGTGTATGTCAAGAAGGGTATATGTTACAATGATCTATAAGTATGAAAAGTAAGAGATATCGCATCTTCTTCTAAGTTTATTCTGAATCTGAATCACTGCTATTATGAGATTCTATAATAGCATGATATGGAGCTCATCTAGATGTTATACGATGTGAATTATCAATAGGGGTCTGTGTAAGGAACTGGTTCAGGGTATGTCTGAGTGTGAACCAATGGTAGGAAAGTCTACGTAAGTATCTGCCATATATATGTATTCACCCAAGATAGTGTCAGTGAGCAATTGTTTGAAATAAGAGAATGGGTTAAGGTGAGGAGTGTTGGAAGTAGTTTCTAAAGGTATGTTTTGTTAGGTAAGTATTATGGGATAAGAGATTCATGAATTGATTGGAGGGATTCCTCAGTTAACAACATATGGAAGACTAAGTATGATAAGGGCATGATATTGGCATATAAAAGACTGATCACACGGTGTTGGTATCAGCTGAAGTAAAGAGTGCAAACTATGGTTGGCTCATAGAAGTTCATATAAGATTGTAAAGTATCCATAAAGGTATGGTTATGGTGAGATTCACTAAGTACCCTTGTACTTCCAAGGTTTGTTATTTATTTTCAAGAATGTTGAAAAGAGACTTCGCCTGGAGGAACAACACTAGGAGTACAGCAAGTTGGTGGTGAAATAGGCTATCATGCATACAGTGGATATGTGGCACAGTCTTGAACATGCCCTTGAGTTTGTCCTGAAATAGTTTCTTGAACATGCCATTGAGTCTGTCTTGAAATAGTTTCTAACTTGTAAAGATTTGTATCAATATTGGTGTAATAAGTTATTCATTTCATATTTTATTCTAAATTTTCAAATGTTAAGTTTTTCTTAGAATTTCAAATAATAGGTATTAAGTTAAATAAGAAAATCTAATATGTTTTCGCTAAATGTTTTGTATTGTTTAACACCTGAGATCCAAACCCGATGAATCAAATCGGGTTGAGGGCGTTACATAGCAATAGAGCTTTTGTAATCTCGTATACGATCCAAAAATGAATGTATATCATATTATAATCGTATGTATTTATTGTTTGAAATTTAATCATTTCTTGGTATAAATTGAATGTAGTTTGATTGTAGTTGCTCCGGCAACGAATGTGACACCTTGTAGCTCAGACCCGATGATCAGGTCGGATGTCAAAGTGTTACAAAAATACTATTCTTAATAGAAACTATAAGAATAAGAATACAAAGGCATGACGCATAATACAAATAGTAAATAAATCACTACAAACTAATGCACAAATACCAACTCTGCAGAAGAATCTCAAAAAAAGAGAAAGAAAAAACTTGTGGCAACTGCAACACTAAAATAAGTAAGAAACAAACCAAAGATGCATCAACTTGATCAAATTGCTAAAATTTTCATCTTAGCCCTACCATCTCAAATCAACCTAAAGATGAACACCAATCAACCAAGAAAAAATTTCCAAAACCCCCAAGAGATCCATCGTATCAATGATGCACAAAAAGCCAATCTCAGATGGCCTATCCTCCTCCTCATCATCATCTCGAATCTATCACTATCACCTTAATTTATTGTGATAAGGCATTTCGAGAATGATTCCTAATATACCTAGGGGCTCACTTACCTTAACAAATCTCATATATATGCTTGACAACGACTAGAAACTAAAAACTATAAATAAAACTACATGTGCTTTCAAAGAGAATAGAGTGGACAAAATAAAATCATAAAATTCTAGATAAAACCGTGATAATATGGACTAAAATTAAAAACAAAACAAAAACCATGAAAAATAATGTTCAAAATGTCGTTACCAACAACCAACCTTCGCTGGCGCTGTCATCGACAAAACAAATTTTGTTTGAAAAAGTTAAGAAGCTAAGGTTTTTCTATGAAAGGTAGAGGTTTTCCTAGTTAAATTTGTATATTGATTCTTCATGTGTTTGTACTTTGTATTGATTTGATTTTATATTATAGTTATCTAAATATGTATTTTTCATTATATTATCTTATATTTAAGTTTGTAAACTCTAAAAAGAAAAAGAAAAGTCTTGCCATATGTGTACTACAAGTCGCATTTGAGAACCACGGAGAATATTCTTGATACATTACATTATTATTAAACTTAATTATTCTTTGAAAACACACAATTCTAACTATATTCTATAATATGAAAAATAACTATTTTATATAAATTTAACAATTAATTTTCTCTAATTTTATATGTTCATGCAGAAATTGTATACTAATATTGTATTCAAAATTATTATATTATATTTAATTAGCTTGTTTGATTTTGGGATGACCACGAATTTAGATATTTCAGACATTCGATTTTTTATTTGAATATTTCAAATTTAAATAATATTGAAATTCATCTTTTCTAATTAATATTCTCAACATAATTGGTGCACATGGGGATAAGAAGATATTAACTTTTGAATATTCATTTACCAAATTCACATTATTTTTATAGGTAACATATTCAATTTTAATATCTAAATTCATTATATTTTCACTTTTTAAATATTCATTTTAAATTTTATTACTTATCATATTCGAATATTTAACGTATTTAAATATATTACCTATAATTTATAATTATTAAAAATAAAATATTTTCAAAAACAAACACTTAAAACATTATGCAATACATTTAAATATTTATTTTCATTATATTATTCAGTATCTATGTTTGTAAACTCTAAAAGTGAAAATTTCCCATACATGTATTATATGTCATTCATAAATCACATCAAAAAATCTATATTTATGATTGTTTGTGGTGTAATGGACTACTTGTAAAAGAACCATCAAGAATATTGTTGATACATTGCATTATTATTAAACTTAATTATTCTTTGAATTGTTTTGTTTAAAACTCAAATTTTTAATTATTTTTTAAAATTCTAAAATTAACTATTTTATAAATTTTGTAATGCCCAAAATTTAAGTTTTTAATTGTTAGAAATTGTTAAAGTGATTAACTTAGTTCGGTGGTTAGGTGTTGTGAGTAGTGTGTAAGAGGTTTTGGGTTTGAATCTTATTTCTTGAATTTTTGTTATTTTGTCTAAACCCTTATCTATGAACATTTAATTTATATTTTATTTTCGCTCAACTAATGATAGAATGAGTTTGCTAGTTCAATAATAAGACTTTAGTTTACCTTTTGATCTTGTGTTCAAATACTTGCGTATGCAAAGTGGAAATTTTTTTATTCCCATGCACTGTGGTGGCATGTGGATGAGTTTGAGTCAATTTCAAACTGTGGATAATCTAATTAGTTATCAGAAAAATATGGTTGGTTAGATATTCTTTTCTTTTTTTTTTTAAATCTTTTCTTTTTTTTAAATAATGATAATAACAATTAACAAAAGGTTTTTCCCCCCCAAAATTCTCTCCTTTCTCACGTTCTTTCTCCCTCTTTCTCTGTTGTTCCATTTTCTTCTTCTTTCTATTAATTTCTTTTCCTTTTTCCTTTTTCCTTTATTTTCTCTTTTTCCTTCTTTTTTGTTCATTCGTAACTGTTGTCATTATTGTACTGTTGTTCTTCTTTCGATCGAAAGTGGGATATTTGAAAGGATTTTTCGTGGTTAATCTTGGCGTAAGTAATGTATTTTTCATTGTTTAAGTTTAGTTTTTACTCACACACAAGTGTTGTATTATCGGAGTTATGAACTTTGTTATTAATCTTTTAGGTTTTTTAGGTGAAGTTTACGAAACGACTAATCCTCTGGCGATTTAAAATATTTTGGTGGGCTGTTATTTTTCTCAAGGGTAAGAGTTCGATTTGATGTTTAAGATCAAATCTCGATGTTAAGACTATGTTGTTGGTGTTAGCAAACAAGTTAGGGACTCAGAATCTTAGTTTGTCGTTGTTAAATCTCATGGTTTTACTCGTCGTTTTAGGTACTGGATTCCTCACTGTTGAGTTTGCCTCAGAAACAGACCAGGTGAGAAATGAAAACCCAAAAAAATAGCGAACGGTGCGATACTAAAAAGTGGACTATCGACGCCACACGATCGTGTGAGCCACACAGCCGTATTCCAGACTGTGTAGCCCACACTGGCTAGGCCAGTTGGGTTATGTAAGTCACACGGGCGTGTGGGCCCATTTTCTAAAAATATTCTTTAGGCCTGAATTGTTGTGTGATTCGTATTTAGTCACTCCATAGGGTCCATACTATATAATAAGACTTGAAATCATGATATTCGATAGTATGTTACTGTATGTAATGTGGTTATGGTATGTGAAATATATATGAATTGTATTCTGATAATTTTTTATAGCATGTCTTATGTGAAAAGCATGCATGACATATGTGACTATGATATCTGTTAGTATTTGCATGAGCATTGGGGTGGGAATATAAATTGACGGAGGAAGCATTGGCATTTTAATAATCTGCCCTATTTGGTCATAAAAACATGTATATGTTATAGTGGCTTAACCACATTTATCTGTTTCTAGCGGTTTACCATGTATTATTATCCAGCAGTTTGTCTGCTTTATTTCTAAAAAGTGACATACAGTCACTTATTGGGGTGTGAGGTTGGATGGGTATTTGATACCCTAACTAGTGTGTAGGGATGGATGGAGATGGTGTGTAGTGGATAAGGGTAGGATTTGATTCTATATTTGATATTGCATATTACTTTGCATCTAAGATTATATCTGAAATTGTATGTGAATTGCATCCGAAAACGTATTTGTTAATTTATGTGTATCTGATTTGCTGCTTGGGATGTGTTACACACTAAGCTCGTAAGCTCACTCTTTGTTTGTTTTCTTCTCAGGTAACCAGCAAACTTAGGATGGGTTGGCATAATGGGAGATCGAATTAAAATTTCTGTTTTATAATTTGGGTTAAGTTAAAGTTTTATTTCTAATTGGACTGCTTTGGACTCTTGAGGGACTGTTATTTGTTTTGGGTTTTATTTGTCATTTTTGAACTGATTAATCGCATTTAAACTATTTTATTTCAAACTACAATTCGTTGAATTTCAAATTAAACCATGGTTTTTGAAGCTCGATATAACTTAAAAAATTCTGCTGCAAAACTAAGTGATCTTAAGTGCTTTTTTGTAACTAAAATGAATTACCTTAAAAATGTGTTTTTCCCTAAAAATTGAAAAATATCATTATCAAGTTTAGTTCCATGTTACATGTCCGATCTTAATTTCTGGTTTTAAAATGAATGTATGTAATCCCTCAAGATTCGGCCATAACGTCTAGGCCAAGTTTAGGGTATTACATTTGGTGGCATCAAAGTCTGGCTTTAGAACTCGGGCTATGATTTTTGGGTTCAAAATTTTTACGAAAATTATTTTCAATAACTTGTATTTTTTTATTAATTTTGATAATTGGGTCTGTAAAAAATGAATCTAAATCTCCAAACACTAATCCAAGTAAGTACTTTAGTCACTTTAGTTAAATGAACACTATAGAGACTATAGAGTAGAAAATCTTCTACTTTAGAAAAGACACTATGATAACTTCTGATAAAATTGTAGACTTAGGGTTTTCAATAATAAACCTAAGTTTATATATAAAACACTAAATTGTAGATAATTTAAACATAATGAGTACACGAGGAACCGGTGAACGTAGTTCCCGTGGGCGTTGTGGGCACTAAAGAGGGGATTAAGTTTAGTCATCTTCGATAGGTAGCATGCCTAATTTAGATACAAATGAGACTATTGGGACACCTACTACTGAGACCGAGTCTCAAGCTCAGACTGTTGGGGGCGACGCACTGTCCCAAGCTATGTTGAGGGTGCTTGAGAGGGTCACTAGGGCCCAAACTAGATTTGATAACCAAAGGCTAGTAACTGAAAGATTTTGTTCGAATGGGACTGAGTTATTTAAAGGTGTCATTGGGACTACCCCAACAGTGCCCGGGTACTGGTTGGAGGCCATCGAGAGAATAATGAATGATTTGGACTGCACCCCTGAGCAGAAACTGAATGGTGCAGTATCCTTACTTCGCGAGGAAGCGTATCAATGGTGGTAATCGATTGAGTGAGGCACCTAGCCTAAGCAAGTGATTTGGGATTTCTTTCAATACGCCTTCTAGAAAAAATATATGGGGGCTAGGTATATTGAGGCTCGGTGGTTAGATTTTATCGTGCTTACTTAGGGGGATAAGACTTCGGCTAAGTATGAGGACAAATTTCAGAGGCTGAGCAGGTACACTCATAGTCTGGTAACGGGGGTCTATGATAAGATTGTTCATTTTGAGAACGGACTCCACTATGATTTAAAAGTGTTAGTGGCTCCACAACAAGAGAAAATCTTTAAAACACTAGTGGAAAGACTAAGATCACCAAGGAAATTAAATGCGTGAAACGCGAAAGGAGAGATAAGGAAAGGGGCCAGAATAAGAATAAGAGGGATTCAGATCCTTTTAGTTCTACTCAGCAGCCCAAGAAATAGGTCAGGTTTGATAGACCTCCGTAGGTTGAGGCACCGATTACTACTGTGAGGTTTCAAATCTGTAGTGATTGTGGTAGGCACCATCCGAGCGAGTGTTGAAGAAGCTTATGAGCTTTTCTTAGATGCAGGTCTATGGAACACCACATGACTGTCCTTATCGGGTCAATCAAGTGCAAGCTCCAAGTTTAGTTCAGCCACAGAGAGCTATTCAGCAGGCACATAGAGGTCGTGGTCAAGGTATAGGTTGTAGGCAGAGAGCACTGGGTAAAGGTGTTAATCAGACTGAGATGAGACAACCTGTATTGATGTATATGATGAGGCACCGCGAGGATAGAGATGCGGCCGATGTGATAGCCAATACATTTTTTATCAATTCTCTCCTTTATTTTGCATTAATTGATGTTGGTTCCATGCATTCATACATAGCTAGTGGGGTTTCTAGTAATTTGGGGGTTCCTGTCGAGGATATTTCTAGTGGGATTTCTGTGATTAGTCTGTTGGGTCAGTTTGTACAAGTTAGTAATGTGTATAAAAGGTTTTCGTGAAAGATCCAAGGTGTTATATTTCCGGCTAATCTAATGGAGTTACCATTCGGGGAGTTTGATCTGATTCTGGGTACCGACTGGCTTGTGGAGTATCGAGTCAGTTTAGACTGTGCGACCAAGAAGCTAACTCTGAAAAATGAGGATGATGTGGAGATTGTAATGGTTGGTGAGTGTCAAGATTACCTCCCTAATGTAATATTCGCTCTAGTAGATGAAATGATAGTCCAAAAAGGGTGTGAAGCGTTTCTGGCATTTGTGTATGATAGAGTATTTTGGGATCTTCTGTTGAGGGTATCCGGATAGTTAGAGAATTTCTAGACATCTTTCCCAATGAATTGTCGGGGGTTACCACAAAATAGGAAGGTTGAGTTCAGAATTGAGGTATAGCTTGGGACAGCTCTGTTGTCAATCGCTCATTGCCATATGGTACCAAATGAGCTAAAAAGACTGAAAGTACAACTTCTGGAACTTCTAAGGTACTATGAGGATGTGTGTAGATTACCAACAGTTGAATAAATTGACAGTAAAGAATAAGTATCCACTTCTGAGGATTGATTATCTGTTTGATCAATTTCGTGGGGCATCGATTTTCTCCAAGATTAACTTTCATTCCGGGTACCATCAGTTGAAAGTGAAGGAAGTTGATGTGCATAAGACTACTTTTAGGACTCGCTATAGGCATTATGAGTTCCTTGTCATGCCTTCCGATTTGACGAATGTTCCGGTTGCGTTCATGGATCTCATGAACCGGGTATATACACATACACTAAAGTAATGTTTGAGAGAAAAAAAAAAGAAACAAGCTTAGGTGGTAGGCTTCAATGTTTGACAAGTTCTACATTCTTATAGCACATATGCATTTAATGTGTGAATATTTTTGTGTCTCATTAAGTGCAATGTTTCAGTGTAAAAGTGAAAAAAAAATGTTTGAATATTATATATATTATAACAACATTTATAAAAAAAAATCCTTTTGAATATCATTCCCTTACTCTATGTTTGGATTGAGGTAATACAAGGGAAATGAAAGGAAAGGGAAATCCTTTCCCTCTTTTGGATAATTTTTTTCTTTGGGTAAAGGAAAGCAAAAAGAGTTTAATATCCTTTACTTTTCCTTGAGTTACTCACTTTTTAATTCCCCCAATTTGGGAGAAAAGTTAGGGAAAGAAAAGTAATGTTTTTTTAAAATGCAAAATACCATTTTATCCTATTGACCTTTTAGATTAGTTATTTTATAAGAATGATATAATTGAAAAAAATTATTATAAATAATTATTTCCTTAACTTTTCACAGATTAACCAAACAAAGTAGTGAAAAATTTTCACCTCCTTTTCCTTATTAATTTTAACTATTCAAATGAAATAAAGATATTTTATTTCATTTTCTTATCCTTCCTTTCCTTCCTTCCTCCTCTTCTTTTCCTTTACTTTCCTTGCCTCTCCTTTAAAATTATTTACCCAAACATAGGTAGCATTTGGTATAATGGAAAGTAATCACTTTCCTGAAAATTTATTAGTTGGAAAATAATTTTAATGTTTAGTGTGTCAAATTTTATTTACTTTTCTTAGAATCTAATTTTTCCTTGTGAGTTACTTTCTCGTGAATATGTTGATGTGATTCCTATGATAAAAGGTGGAAAAATTATTTTCCCATACAAATTGGAAAGTTAAAAGACCATTAAGATAAAATTATCCCTATTTTATATCGATTTAGGATAGTAATCAATTATAATAAACGTAAAAAAATTTATTGCCTTCTTCTTTTGTCCCACTATTTGATTTTCTCAATTACTTCAACTGATTCTTCACAAGTATTATATATATAGTTTTTAATTTATTCTAGAACAAGTTTTATATATACATGATTTTATATGTGTTATTATATTTAGAAAATATATGTAGGACAAATTTGAAACAATATTGCTTTCAATTAACATTTTAAATTCAAAAATATATATCAATTAAAATTTATTATTAAACATTTAATCCAAATATTTGTTAAGAATAAAGTTTATTATAAAATTAAATACATGAATATTATATTTTATGTAATAAGCTAAATTTGTAAATTATCATTATATTTTTAGGAAAGTACTTAATGAACAATACGTGTCAATGTAACTTTTTGGGATTTTAATCACTATCTTCCAATGTATACTAAAATTGTAAAGTAACTTTCCCAGCAATTACATTCCAAGGAGTCACATTCTATTGAAATTATAACATGAGAAAGCACCATATGATACCACAGTGTTATTTTTTAAATTAAAAAAAGTGAAAATATAAATAATTAGTAAATGCATTAATTTAATTATTTTTAATATTTTCTTAGTGGTGGGATTAAAATAAATTTCTTACAAATTGTGAATTAATTACAAACATATTTAGTAATATCAAATATAATTTCCCATATTCGGTAATTTTAAAATAAAAATAAATTAAAAGAAATTTGACTAGAAATAATATCAGACATATTCGGTAATTGAAGGAACTTAACGTTGTTCACCCTATAAATAGTGAACTTGCATACGATTTTCAATCACATTTATATTATATTATTTTAAAATTAAAATCAAACAAATTAATCATAATACAAATTATCGAGATTCTAAAATTAAAATTTTAGATTATATTATTTTTACTTTCTCAATCATAATATTTTTAAAGGTTACAAATTTTATAACCATTTTTAATATTTGACATATATAACTAAACTCGTGCATTGCACCGATAAGAAATTAGTTTTAATATCTAAATTCATGTCCTATTTTAATTTTTAAATATTTATTTTAAATTTTATTAACTTACCATATTCTTGCCTATAATTTACACTAATTAAAATAATTAAAAATACAATATTTTAAAAATAAATTAAAAATTAAAAATATAAAATCACAAACAATACATTTAAATATGTATTTTTCACTATATTATCTTGTATATATGTTTGTAAACTGTAAAAGAGAAAACTTCCCCTGCATGTGCTACAGGTCACATTGCAAATCACATCGATTTAAAAAGAAAACATTTATGGAACCTCTCTATCCTGACTTAGACATTAAAATCGAATTCGGAAGAATACATCATTTACCGAAATGGCCTAATACAATCGGAGTTTTATAAAATGGTTGTTAAAACAATTGTTTATTATTGAGAAAAAATTAGTCTATTCGCAGAAAAACTCACGAGTTATCGAAAATCGATTAAGTTTAACATTTCCCTTGTAACGGTGATTTCTTTTGAAAACTTAGTTAATTTCTAATTTATTCATTACTCAAAATTAATTTATAATCTAGCGGTAGAAAATGATATTCAACTTAGTTTTAAATAAGTAAAATCAAAATAATTTTATGCATAAATAATTCTAAATCCATGTTTCATTATCCTAAATTTAAATTAAATACCATGCATGCTAAATAAACTCAAAATCAAAGTTTCATACCACAATTCAAATAAAGCGATATAGTTTCCAAAATAACAGAAACTTCAAATAGTAAATCTAAAATACTTCTTAATAGAAATTAATCCGAGTTGAGCCCTCCGTATGTCGAGTCCATGTCCTAACCTAGTGGAATAATGGGGGAGTGAACTTAAGAAGCTCAGTGTGAGTTCAATCACAAGGAAATCAGTGCAAACGGTAGACAAATCATATAGAATAACGACTCATAGAATAAACCACAATTGAATAGCAATTCAGAATATCGATATTTCAAATCAACTCATCAATATAATATCTTAGTATTCACAGCCATGTAAATACTTATGGATGCAATGCAATTTCAATTTATCAAAAAGGATCCTACCCAACTCCGCTACACACCATAATAGGAGTTCTTTCTACCTTTACACCATGTTGTGGATGAGCCACTGATCGTTGCAGATGAATTGTTAACGATAAAAATATTGGTGTACGAACCATCCATCAGTGCAGATAAAAGCTGCTAATAAGTTGTGTATGAACCACTGTAATACATTGTGGATGAACCACTAGTCGTGCAAATAGACTGCCGACTAAAATACGTTGTGGATGAAGCATTGGTCGTGCAAATAAATTGCCGACTACTTCCTCGGTTCATATCGTCTAACCCCATGCAATGTAACATGACATGTTTATAACAGATCAATACGGTAGCAATAACATTCTTATAACGAGTCAATTCGGTAGCAATTATCATGTTTATGATAGATCAATACGGTAGCAATAAAATGCTTATAACAAATCGATATAGTAGCATTTGTCATGCTTATAGTAGATCAGTACGGTGAATAACATGCTTATAACAAGTCGATACAGTAGCATTTATCATGTTTGTAATAGATCAATATGGTAGCAATAAACATGCTTGGCATGTATTTGGTTTAACGGTAGCAGGAGGCATGTATAACATATAAACAGTAACACAATGGTATGAATAACATTATCAATTCATTAGAAACACAGTGTCAGTAGGCATGTATTATTCACATATCATGCATATAACAGTAATAATTCAGTTATTCAGATCATGGACTCCGGAATATTCAATCATCAGGGACTCAATTGAGTGTATAAAATCTCTAAAAATAATTTGGGGATTATATGGGGACTAAACTAAACAATTCAAAAAAAATTGGATAAAACTGTAAAATAGAGGTCATACAGCCGTGTGGGATGCTATAGATTGTGTGGAGGGGTTACATGGTCATGTTGTCAGGCCGTGTAACAAATTTTGGTCGTGTGGTTCACGAACTAGTCTAGGGTTTTCAGAGGCACATGACAGTGTGGTCCACACGCCCGTGTGGGAGGCAGTGTGGCCCTAATTCTACACACGGTTTGCCTCGATTCACTTGTAAAAGAACACACACCTTTCACCGGGAGTCCGATCGACGTTCCTCACGCCCGATTTTGATTCGTTTCACCTAAATCTGATCCTTCAAACGGCATTTACACTCGAATTCACGATTGGTTTCAATATTTGACAATATTAACAAAAGATTTGGCAAGAACCGTAGAAGATTAATTAATCTAATGTAAGATTAGTGTCAGATAGAAATATTACAAAAATTTGGGATCTAAACATCAGAAACGAGATGTAATTATTGATTATTGGCAAGAATGTTGAATGTTTTTTTATGAAAATTATAAACCGATAGAAAGAACGATTATTTGATTCGGAAAGCTAAATAATTATCAACAATTAGGATGAAAATATGGTGTAAAAAAAAAAGAAGAGGAAAGAAAATAAAAGAGAATAAATAGAAAGATGGAGAGCAAATTCTATTAGGATTTGAAAAGGGAAACATGAAAATCTAATTAGTAAAAGAAGATAAAATTATGGTGAAATTCTAATTCTATTAGAATTTTGAGAAATAGCAAAATATGAATTCTAATTAAAAAGAATTGGTTAAATCCTAGAATTTATAAAAAATCATATTTAAACATTGGTTTAAAATTATTATACGATGCTGATGCAATTATTGTATAATCATATTTTGTTTAAAATTATTATATTTAATCTAATTAGTTTGTCTAATGGATTTAGATATTTAGACATTCAACTTGTGTTTGGAAAGATATTTAGTCATTGAATTTCATATATAGGATGACATGTTTGAGTTACTATTGTAATTAGTGAGTCCCACTAAATTGAGTGTAATTGAAGCTCTCCAATTACACATTCCAATTCTTAAGTGATGAGAATTTGAGTACTTGCGCAGCTAATTACACCCAAATCCAATTACTTTATGGACTTTCCAAATACTCGTATATAATTTTACTTTAGCAATTATTTGTTATACAAGTTTAAATTGTGAAAATTATATTATAAGCATGGATATGTATTAGTGTTTGGGATGGTTATATTTAAAAATTTTAAAGTTATATTAAAAATCCTAAAAATTATATTATAAAAAATAATGTGTGTATTTTATAAATTTATAACAAAAATAGATTATTTAATTTCTATAAGTCATTGTCAAAAGTATATTATAAAAATCATTTAATGTATTATAAAAGTGCTATAATGTAATTATTTATAAAAATTATAGCAAAAAATATGGACATAATTTATTTATGTCAACATGCTATATATTATAAAAATAATATACTTATTTTGAAAAGAAAAAAAGTGTTATAATTTTTGCCATAACTTATTTTTAAAAATAACTTTTCAAAGCTATGGCAAAAAATTCTATTATTTATATGTTATTGGACATTTTATAAATTCTTTTTATAAAAGTTATATATTATAAATTTTATGTTATTTTTAACCTAATTTACATATTATACAAAGTGTTATAATCTAGCATAAGTTTTCTCTAAATTAAATTTATATGAGTTTTTTTTATAATCAAATCTACATATTATTTGCACTATAAACCTAAATATTACTTGGTAAATGATAGTTAATCAAATATAAAAGGTCTTCTTGCACTATATCGTGGGGTACAATACCATTTAAGAAAATGGAGCTAGACACAAACACTAGAACGACTCACAAACTATTTAATTTTAGACATTAAAAACTTTGAAATGTGGTTGAGATGACAATTGTCATTTTAAAACAAATTTCCATTTTAACATCACCTTAGTATAGCATAAAAAAAAAAAAAGAAGGTTGGATCATATTAACATGTTGCATACTTCAACTTTATTTGTAGATGGAATTGGAATGATCCATACTTTGAAAAATCCATAGAAGAATGAGATATTGATAATCTTAATGATACATATTTAAATTTAGATTCAAATGACGAAGAGCTTGGTTAAAGACCAACATATGATGGCAAGGAGAATATGTTAAATGTTAAAGATGGAATAACCCAACAAATATGGAATCTTGGAGCAATTAGATAAAATTGCATATGATGTTTATCGACTACTTTCTTAGACTAATATATTATACATGATGATTTGATTTTAATTTTGTTACTCATTTAGAATTTTTATGGTACTAATATTTTTATAGTAATTAAACAAGTGTAATTACACTATATCAATCAAACACGTTTAGGGAATTACAATCAAGAAAGCGTAATTACTACCCTAATAATTACATTTTCATTCATATTACTTTATGTTGTCCAAATAAACTCTTAACGATTTTGGATATTACAAATTTAAATAATATTGAATTTATATTTTCTAATTATTATTCTCAACATAATTCAAGTATCTTTAATTTATTCAAACTTTAATGTCTAAATTCATTATATATTTTACATTTTAATTTTTGTAACATGCTATATTCAAATATTTAACATATTTAAATATTGTACCTATAATTTATTTAATTCAAATAATACAACTTAAATTTAATTAAATATTAAATAAAAATTATGAATACTATTTAATATATATTGAAAACAATGCATCCAAATTTATTATAAATAGTTGGGTATAATAGTGAGACACATTGTTCTCTTAAGAAAAAGACATAAATTCAAATCTTGAAAACAATAATATTAAGAAAAATAACTACAAACTCTGAACATCGACTATAAAACGGACATGAATAATATAAAAAAATTCTTATTAATACAACAGTCAGGCACCAATTATAATAGTGGCAAAGCTGGAAAGGCATTAAAGAGACCAAAAATGATTTCTTAATTTACAGAGTCATTATCATCCTTAAATTTCCTTTTTTGTGAAGTAAGAGTACAATAATAAAATTCTTAACCGCGTGTTCACAATATTCGTGCAAATAATTTGGCACCTAGCCCCGTTTTGTATTTATCAACCAAATCCAAATGTCAATCAACCAGTATCCTCCTCTTATTATTATTATTATTATTTATGTGTTTACCGTTTTTAAGCGATCATTTTCAGTGTAGTTTAAATATTATAATTTAAAAATTATTAATAAATGTTATTTGAGTTTTAATTTGATTGTTATATATATTGTTGTCAATGTAAAAAATATAGGTTCAAGTATACACCTCTTATTTATAAGTTGAGGATGGACTATGAGTATTTTTAAATATTATATCTTAAAATTTATAATAAAATTATTAAAAATAATAATAATAAATAGATAAATTAGAAAAAAACTAGACGTTCCTTACAGGTTGCAACAGTCCAAATTTTGGTGCAAACTACAAGATGTCTTTTTTTCAACAAATTCATTATTTTGATGACATGTAACTTTATAATAATTTAATTAATATTTAGTAAGATTGATACCATAAAATAGAAGTATATTCTGTTTGATTCATTTCTATGTGACAGAGACGATGTTAACCAGCCAGCCATCAATTATTGAATAATTTAACTCTTCCAACTTTCCAAACTGTAATCTGATTTCAAGTTTTATAATATTTAATTTTTTACACTATCAAACCTAGGTTTGAAAGCATAATAAAATTAAATAAATGAAGGTACGGAGTCGCACGCTATGTACGAGGGCAAATACATTTGGTACCTTTTCACTATAATTTTGTTTTCCACTTAAAATTGACAAATATTTTATAAAAATATAGTAAAATATTAAAAATACATACCAGATTTTTAAAATTACTTATAAAATATAAAAAGAACGTTACTATTATACCAAATACAAATCTTAAAAATAATTAAAGAAAAATAAATTTTAAGTGTGCCTTTTTTAAGATTACAAGAAACTATTATAATACATAATTTGACTGAATATGTTCGATTTACAATAAAATAAATTTGAATAAGAAAAATTAAATATGATGAGACTCAATTTAAGATTTAAAACTTTATTGGCAACTTTTAGGTGTGTTTGTTGAATGAGTCTTTGAGTAATTAAGTCTAAATTTTATTATGTATATGCAATTGTTTTACTGAGTCTTTAGTTTTATCATGTGTAATTATTATGTGTGGTTCATTTCGATTTTTATTCATTTATACTTTATGTTAGATTTAATTCTATTTTATCGCACGTATAATTATAATAATTGTTAAATTAAAAAAACCTCCAACAAGAGAATCTGTTTAAAATTAGAAATTACTAACAAGAAGAAAATGACAAGGAAAATCTCAAGAGGGCCGAAGTTGAGCTTAAGGGCACAATATTTGGACCCATTAACCGGTCAAATTGCTTAGGAATATGGACCTTTTTCATCTAAGGTAGTGTACCGTTTTTTTTATTGATATTGGTATATATTGATCTCGATTTATTGTATTGTTTTAGATTAATCATTATTTTTTTAAAAATATTTCATATATTTATATAAAAAATATTATAAATATTAAATAATGAGATTAAATAAATATTAAATATAAAATACTCATAAATTAAATAAATTATTCTTTAAGAAATTCACAAATGCAATCCATCGTTAATTAAACTAAAATAAATAAGAAAAAAATTATTATATAAATTAAAAAATAAGATCATCCGTAATTCTATAAATTCAAAATAAAAAATAAAAAATTTATGTTATATTTTAAGATTTATTGGCGATACACCATATTTCGGTCATTACAAACAAAATCAACTGGTACACATCGATATAGCCGGTACTGATCAAAATTTTCACTAGAGTGGTACCTAGAGTTTCTTGTTTTGGTTTACTACCAGAACGAAGTGTTTCGACCAATAAGGGTGATACCGAAATGGAATTGATTACCTTGATTTCGCCCCCTGTGATTTGACCTTCTCTCTAAAACTCTTATATTATAATTTTCATCTTTTATTATACTTAAATTTGACCGAATTAACGAGTAATCAAAATTAATAATATATATCATATATAAACTCAATATATATTATAGATTTATAAGTTGAATATATATAAACCAAATGGACTTATAACTATTTATATGATGGACAAAAGAAAAATATAGTAAAAATAATATTAATGTTGTTATAAAATAAAGAGAGATGGGGAGAATAAAGAATAAAGTAAATATAGAGGATGCACTTTATTGATCAAAATGAATGATTACAATGCTTCATCGTAATCTCTATTTATAGGCATAAGAAGTATAAAACAAATAAAGATCTAATTCTAATAACTACTAGAATTTAAAGTATACCAAAACTTTATCTTGATCATGATGAACATTCACTTAATTAGATATTCATAACACTCCCCCTTAGATGTCCATTGGTAGATAATGTGTCTCAGTTAAAACTTATTAGGAAAAATCCTGCGGGATAAAAACTTAAAGAAGGAAAAAGAGTACACAATCTATAATACGCATAATATGTTGCCTCATTAAAAACCTTAACAGGAAAACCCAATGAGATAAAACCTCGATTAAGGGAAAAAGAGTGCAACGCGTATTTACTCCCCCTCATGAAAACATCACATATTTTCTCATATTCTACGTATTCAATCTTGAATACTAGCTTTTCAAATGACTATTTAAATGTATTTGATAAGCATTTATATTACTATTCTTTTAAAACTCATGAGTGAGGGAAAATTTTGGGGAAATATATTTTGATCTCTTCAGGAGTTTCAACAATAATCATAGCAAACTTTAAACATGATCCTTCTGCAAAAATACGAAAAAGGTATTTTGGATCATTTTATAATCCTCTTTCAACTACTATTGACTAAGTCAAATTTACCACATATGTTCAATTATTTCAATTCATATAAATAAATAATTTTCCAAGAATTTCAATATGCTTCTAGCATTCTAATCCTTCAAGGATTTTAATATAAATTTTACTATATAGTGATTTATAAAGGTTGTAACAATAACCATTAGACGCTAGTTAAATCTTTTATGAATTGTCAATTTAATAATATATCTAAATGTTATTGCATCCACTACAAAAGAATATTATATCTTTTCATAATCAATATCGAGACTTAGCAAAAACTTCATATTTTTATTCTGCTTTTGGAAAACTACTTCATTTGCACCCTCACTGACTTTATATCTTTAGATATTTGGACTACTGGTCCAAAAACTCTACGAATTTAATTGTACTTGAGTTGCATCTTTCTATTTTGATCAATTTATTCCATATCTATATTTCTCAATACATTTATTCAAGATCCTCTTTTTATTTCATTATTTCAATAATAATATTACATGCAAAATTATTGTCGACCACTTTTATTATTCGGTTCCACATTTTCTCGAATTGACATAACTTATCGAGATCTCTTATTTTCATTATTTCAAAATTCAGTTTCAGGTATCTGAATCTCTTCTGAAGTTTTACTTATTAGTTATGTCTTGAGTCTCTTCTAGAGCACCCGCCTTCACTATATGATCATCTAGAAGAATTTTCATCTTTGGAACCAATCAAACTATTATTTATTCTAACCGATTGTCCTATTGGGACTTTTGGTTCAAATTAAAATATTAATTTGATTATTTTCATTAATGTTGTAAATACATATGATAGTTAAATTGTATTGCGTTATCATTGTTGAACTTCTGGTTCAAATTACTCTCCCCCTAACTCATTACAAATTATTATTTCTCTCCCCCTAATATCGAGAAAACTATCGAATCAAAATTATAATCACAAATAATGTCATAATTGAATCTCCAATGCATTCATAATAATATAAATAAACTTGTAATTAATATATATTCCCAACTTTCTTTGAGGATTCACTCATCTTTGTGCGTTGTGGTGAAGCAATTGGAAGATATACGCACATACAAAAATTCAAAGATGAGAAATATTTAGCTCTTGATCAAAAACCAATTGTAATGGGAATTATTTATAACTTATTGGCTTGATGTGTACAACACGTAAATTAACATAATCTCATGTTCAAATAGAAAGTTTAGTTCTCATAAGTAATGGTTTAAACATTAATCAGAAGTGTTTAATCAATAATTTCTCTAAACCATTATGCGTAAGCTTTTAGAAAAGTTTTTCAAGCTCAATCAATAAAAGATTGAGATATAAACTCATCAGTATTAGCAAGATGAATTGTCTTAATTGCATGATCTGAAATTAATTATTTAAACAAGCAATCTTGCAAACGACATGTTGCAAATTGATAATGCATGTGATTATTTTGTAGATGCATCTACTAAAATCATATAATATCAAAATCATCAACATTGTGGATGAATGAGCCTATATTCATTTCAGAAATGCAAGACATTAAATCTCAACTTTAGCTAGTGAGTTTCTAAGATTCAATTTTCATTGGGAACAAGCAACAGATGAGAATTCTTTAAATTAAAGAATCTTCAAGTTCTGTAATGAATGTCTATATGAATTTTCAATTAATTTTCGCATCATATATAATTCAGGATGGTCTAACTGGTCACGCCAAACAATAAATGCATTTGTATCAGTAAACTTTTGGTTTACTTTAACATGTGTTTCAATTGTACTAAATTGTAACAAATTAATAATTTTACTATTATTCCTTTTACTTTGTATCCACATATGAGTACTATTGTGACATTTACTACTGGAAATGTCTAAATCAATGTGAATATTATAATATCACTAAGTCAACAAAATAAATATAATTTCCAAACAATTATATGCAATATTCGCTTTGGGGAATATGCCAAAATCTTCAAATATCTAAAAACTTTTTGCAACTTTAGGTGTATCCAACCATAACGAGCTTTAGATAGAATTATCATATTTTATTGCTCATAAATATATCTTTCACAATAAAATATTTTGCTTCCAACCCTTAATGGGGATGATGACAAAAGAAGATCACAAAATTATAAAAATAAATATACATTAATAACACAATACTCTCTTTTTCATCCTTTCAAAATAAATATTTATAGCAATAGTGATTCATATGGAATATAATATTTTTCTCATTCAAAATCTCAACATAAGATCCATTATAAATATCTTTTAAAACCAATAGATTAACCATCACAAGATATTAATATATTAGCTCTTCTAGAGCTTTCGACTAATTTTGTACTATCAAATATTGGAATAATATTTGTTTGTTTTAGTACCAAATAAGATAACTATTTTCTATCAATAATGATAGAATTTATTACTCCATTCTCATATCATTCCTCAAAGAATATTAATGTAAACAAAATATTTAAGCATACACCACATATGTGACCAATCATCTTTCATGTCACATTGATAACATAAGTTATCTTTACCCTTTGAAAAGTTATCTTGAGAACTCTCATTGTTCTCTTATTTATTGTTATGTTCCCAATTTTAGTGGTCCATAAGTATATCTTTTATTTTCTTTATGTTTACATTCACTTCGGGGAATGCAACAAATCTATGAGGACAGATTTATAAACATCCCAATAGATTCTTTATTTCATAATCACCATCGTAAACATGCGTGAGATTTCAAATCAAATTCTATCTATTCATGTTGTCATGATTAGTTTCCAATTATAATAAACATGATATAATAAATAAAACATAGTAAAATATACCAAGATCTTTAACATCATCGTTATCACCTTAACAATTATCACGAGCACTATTAGAAGTAGTAAAACAACTTTATTTTCGTAATAACATTTACAATCTAATAGTAAACATCATTTAATAAACAATCAAAATTTTCATGTACGATGCTTGAAAATTATCTTATACACATTGTACCAAATTTCAATATCACATATATGTTATAAAATCTTATCTTGCTCTAATAAAATTTATAAGTTCAATTTAAAAGATATCATACAATCATTCAATATTAGCAAGTTAATAAGACTAAATAGATCCTATCAAATTCCTTTTAATCAACAATGGTAGGTTAATAACAAACATATCTAATCAATAATTATGTTTTTACATAAAAATTAACCTAAAAGGCAAAAATCAAATACCATCGAATGTCAAATTTATGTCAAATAAAAATTAATAGTAGTTATACATTAATTGAAAAAAAATATGGTCGAAATATAAAAGTTTCTTACCAAATCTATACTTTACCCATGCTTGTACAATAAATCAAAGATCAAGAATAAGAACCATAATTCATTCTAAGATTGAATCTTTCAACATCTCGAAGATGAAATTGTAAGGGTGAAAGTTTAAGGTGAAAAAGAATTTTATCTGTGGGACGACTTCGAAAGATTTTGAAAAAATAGAGAATCATCGTGCTGATAACATGTTATAAAATAAAGAGAGATGGGGAGAATAAAGAACAAAGAAAATATGAAAGTAATAGATGATGCACTTTATTGATCAAAAGGGATAATTATAATGCTTCATCAGAGTCTCTATTTATAGGCATAAGAAGCATAAAAGAAGTAAAGATCTAATTCTAATAACTATTAGAATTTAAAGTTGACCAAAACTTTATATTGATCATGATGGATATCCACTTAATAAGATATTCATAATAAATGCAATATTTTTAATATAGTGTTGCCATGAATAGATAAAAGTATAATGGAGGCTTCTATACTAAGAATCGGGTTGTATTTTTTTTCCTCTACTTAAAAATAGACAAATGAGTCTTTATACGTTAGATCAAAGTGCAAACTGGTCATTCTGTTAAAAATTACATTCATTTCTACTATTAAGTAATGACATATTATTGTATGGTTTCTTGAATTAGTCCCTCCACTTAAAAACTTCCATCCATTCACAATTAGTTAAAAAATTCCATTCATTTTTATTAAATGAATCCTATGTCAGCATGAGGTACATGTGGCACGCAAAGTGTAAGTGTCTAGTTGATCTATCAACCACATTAGCACTTAACAGTAAAAATAAATGAAACTTTTTACAAAAAGGTCAATTTGTGCTTTAATCTAATGTACAAAGACTAATTTGCTCATTTCTTGAGTAGAGAGGGAAAAATGCAATCTTACTCCCAGTACAGGAACCTCCATGGCACTTTTACCCTATGAATATTATTTTAATTTAATGTTTGTTAGTATATTTTTATTGTAATTAATTGTTGTGATTGTATTATTTGTTTTTTTTATTTCAAACTTCTTTGAACTACAAGTTGGAAGCAAATTGAGTAGCTTGTTAGAGGTTTCATTTAGGGTATAAGGGCTAATTATAAGAAAATGGCATTTGTGAACTGGAATGATATTTGCCAACCTTGTTGTAATGGGGGTCTGGGTATTCGTAAACTAAAGGAACAAAATATGTCTTTATTGATAAAATTGGGTATGCAGCTGATCACTAAGCTTGAAGCATTGTGGGCCCAAGTTCTCAGGTTCAAGTATAAGATAGAAGAGGAGCGTCCGCAAAGCATTTATCGTATAAGATGCTCGTTTATGTGGTATTCTATTGTTAAGGTATGAGACAATGTGTGAGGTAACTTTCTATGGTTGGTTTGTGATGGGTGAAGGGTTAGATTTTGGATTGATAATTGGGTCCCTAACTGTGGCCCTTTTTGGTTCTATAGATCAAGTTCTGAGGGCATTAATAGGGAAGCACTTGTATGTGATATAGTGACCAATATTGGCAAATGGGATTAGCAAACTCTAACACAGTGGTTAAGCCATGTTACTCTTACTCTTATAACCAGTATTTTGCCACCTAATGAGGGAATAGGGCGAGACCAAATGATTTAGAAAAGGACCAATAATGGGCAAGGCACCAGTATGTTACTCGTACTCAGATAACCAATTTATTTGGATGTTGATTTAGAGGGTACAATGTCCCTAACGTATCAAAAGCTTCATGTGGATGCTTGCTGGAGGAAGAATCCTAACAAATTTTGAGAGGTGTTACTGGAGCACTTTCCAAACCATAGTCAAAATTTCCTTTTAATAAAACACCATTTGACAACCTTATAGAATTTATTGAAAACAATTCTCAATGTTTAAGAAAGAGTAATATACAATTCTGAAATCATTTCAGGTCAGGTACAAGATTATATAATATTCTTTGAACTAATGTGATTGACAACTACATGACAATTCAAAGAAATAAAGAACAATTAGTAATATGAGAATACATACAAGAATTTGCGTCGAACAATTCATGTGTTTGTATTTATCATGCTAAAATCAAGTTATTATTTATCATCGCTAGTAAACTTTAGCCCTTAGTGCGCTTAGAAAACAAAGATAGGATACTAGGGACAAATTATCTGAAATTATATTAACAAGAGCGCCAAAACACAAGTGTCAGACCATATCATGATTGCACCAAAATGCTAGGAATAGGAGCATTGAAGTGCAAGTAACATGAGTACCGAAGTACAAAACATGAGTCCCTTACTGTCATGCCAATTGTCTCCTAGCCATTTAACTAAGCTACTAAGGCCTTGTTTCAATATTTCCAAAATATTCATATTTGCATCTACAAACTAGTTTACAAAATTAAAACAATGTCCGAGACAATAGCCATTACAATACAGAATAATGATTCCATTCATAACTTTAACCCTTCAAATCAAGATTCATGTTCCTATAAATGTCTCCACAAGGAGACTTAACTTCAAAATCACTCATAAAGTTATTATCTTGCCATTAACCACACTTTCATAATCATTAATATTTATATACTATAATATATTCAATTCAATCATAGTAAATCAAGTATAAACAAAATTAATTTTAAATAAAAGATTTCATAAGTTTTCTATATATCTTCCCACACTAAAATGTTCAAAAGAGTTGGCGAAGCCTAAATCCACCTTAATCAACAAGCTTTTCCTTCCCCTTGCTAGCACTTTCCTTTCCTTCTTTAATTGAGTTTCATGAAAACATAAGCACAAAATTTATTAAATGAACATAAATATGGCTCAACAACTCAAAAGTTTACAATAAACATGATATTGAACATGTATGATATGTACACTATAAAACTCAACCCTTGATTACCTTCTTTCTTCATCTTAACACAATTTCGTTTACTAGGGTTCAAATCCTAAGTACTTGGATGATGAAGATTATGAAAGGATTAACCAAGTAAAGGTTTGAAGGTGAAGATATATTACAAAAATTTGATGAGAAATGGTGGAAATTTGGAAGAGAGATGGATAAAGATTGAAGAAAAATGAAGAAAATGGTGGAAAGCAGTGAAAACGCTTCTCCCTAAGATAGCTGGCTGAATATGGATGAAAAAGATGATACTTTCATCTTTTATTTCTTATTTTATTAATATAACACTCAATAGGATTGGTCATTAAGTCAAGGCATGTTAACATGTGTCAAAAATGCCATTTATACAATAAAATTGGATTAAAAAGGTTCTAATATCATCTCATCACCACAAGTCTAAAATTGCTCAATATTTAATTCCTAACAATTTTTAAATGTATAAAATAACCTTCGATAGAAAAATTATCATTTTACTCGTAACCTTGTACTTTACTCGATTAAACCGATAACAATCAAATTAACAAAAGTGCCTTTTTAAAGGCTCATCAATAATTTAAAATTAACATAGTCCATCAGAAATTTTAATTTTCTCATATTAGATTTCTATTGGATTCCTCAATGTGTCGTTATACAATAAATAAAACAAATTTGGGGTGTTATGATTCTCCCCTCATAAATTTCAACCTAAAAGATTACCCGAACCAAATAGTTGGGGATACTATTGTCTCATAACATGCTCACTCACTTTCCCAAGTAGCATCTTCAACCTTGTGATTGCGCCAAAGTACTTTCACTAACGAAACCTTTTTGTTCCTCAACTCTTTGGTCTCATGAGCCAAAATTTTCATTGACTCTTCCTCATATGTCAAATCGAGTTGAATTTCCACTTCCTCAAGAGTGATAATATGCGAAGGATCATATCTATACTTCCTCGACATAGAGACATGGAAACATTATGAATTTTTGATAGCTCAGAAGCTGATGCTAATCGATACACTACCTGTCCAATAAGTTCCAGTACCTCATATAGTCTAATAAATCTTGAATTCAATTTTCTTTTCCAACCAAACTGAAGCACCTTCTTCCAAGACGAGACCTTTAAGAACACTTTGTCTCCCATGTTAGAAAAGTTATATGTTGACGTACATCAATTAATAGGTTTTTTTAACAATAATGAAATAGCTTTTTGGAACTTATACTATGAATTGGAAGTTATAATTACAACCAAATTGAGCATGAATATTGTAAACACAAAAGCTCTTTTCGGTTTCGATTGCAAGGAATACGTACAATGTTCAAGTCTATAAATGATACTAAACATAACTTATATCTTGTGAAAGAGATTAGGATACTACAATTTAACAATTATGTTGTCTTACGCTCTTATGTTTTATGACTTAGGGTGGGTTTGGATGGCGGTGGGGTGCGGTACGGTGTGTTTAGCTTACTTTTTATCTTACGCTACAGTATTTAATCTCACTGCCATCTCTATTTTTACACTAATCGCAAATAAATGCATCATCCATCCAAACTCACCCTTATTGTCCGTCTTCTTTTAAATTACTTTTCAATTACATTAATAAATTTATTCAATAAACTTTTATCTTTTATTTGTGTCCATATCTTTATTTTTCCATCTTATATATATAATTATATTGACAAAATGTTATTAATTTGTTAAATAGTTTTTAAAAAATTATTATAGTTGGACATTTAAATTTTTTCATCAAATCCTATTCTAACAATGTTAAACTAAAATAGTAAGGTAATATATATGATAGCTTTTATATAAAATATAACATCTTGTATTAATTACTTTTATAAAATAATATTAATACTTTTAATTAATTAAAATATTTAACTTTAATTTTAAATAACTAATTCTATTTAAGTAAATAAACAAATACATACTAAAAGTAGGAATTGGTAAATAAACTTTGAAATGAAAAATATTAAATATTTTAAATAAATAAATATCATTTTAAATAATATTGTAATTAATTTAAGCTTATTTTAATATTACTTTTTTCCTTAATTGAAATCGATGACAAATTATCATAATTTTAAAATTAAACAATTTTTTGTTTTGTTTTTATTTTATCAATCATTGAAAATGTTACAAATTTTGTTTTTATATTTCGCCTTTTTAATAAGGATAAACTTTTTCTTTTGGCAATAGCATTTTCCTTAAATGTTGCCTTTCATATTGATTAGCCTTTAGATTTTATTTCCATTAAATTTAGCACAATGTTGGTCATGTTATTAAAATATTTTTTCTCTATAAAGGAGGAATCTTCAAGCCCACATTATATTGAACAATAGAGATTTACTAGAGAAAAAAATAAAGTTACGAATTATATAATTAAAATAATTTTTAACAAAAAAATCAAGTGGTACTTTCGTTCCGTAGTAGTTTGATGTAATACATTTTACATCTTTATTTTTTTCTAAAAAAAAATCAAAGAAATATATCTTTTTCATAATTTAAATCAACTTTAAACTTAACCAAAAAATAAAATCTTAGTTTTTTAAAATCACGCAAACTACTCTATTCCCACATTTTTTAATAGTCAAACTTGTGATTTCGTTGGATCAACAACAAAAGCTCTTCCAAAGTTGTCTTTCAGCAACAGTCATTTTCTACTCCTTCATCAACCAATGCCATCTTTATTTTATACAACATTTAAACCATCAAATCTCCCTCACAATCTTTACTCTATTAATGTTTCATATTTAAAACTCTTGAGGCAAGCCATCCTCTAGAACTATATTTTATTTTATCCCCAAAATTTGTTAATCCACACATTAAATTATATTATTATTGTTAAAGTTTCATAAAAGAAATAAAGAAGACTTAAATTTAAATTAGATCATTGCCTTGATATTAAAAATTAATATCCTTAATTAAACGTTGCTTAATTTTTTAGTATTTGGAAGACACACATCAATATGGCTTTCAACTTTATCCAATCATTGCCGTGTATATACATTCGTTATCCTCAGTTCCATATTTTCAAAACAATGACTTTTACGAGGTTTAGTAACATTCTTAAATACAACCTATATATTCCAGGGTTTTATTATATATATTTCTTGACAAATAAATAATTTTTTATATTTATTATATTTATTTTTTATACCATGCTTAAATTTGCTCATAATCCTTCTTTAACCTAAGAATATGTTTGGTTGGGTGTATTGGATTAGCCAATACACTCCTAATCCGTGGCCCCACCGATTACCCTGTTTGGTTGGCTATATTACCCTAATACGGGCCTATTACGCTGCGCACGGATTCCTCATTTTCCCTTATGCAGCGCCGATTTGTAATCCCTTCCAAAAAAAAGGATTACCTAATCGGTCCTCTTTTAACCTCCCAAGCCGTTGCAGCATCTTTTCTATTTTTCATTTTTCTTCCCATTTCCTTCCAACCTTCTCCCTCCTTTTCATGCTTCTATCCTGACCAACCCTTTAACAAACCCTAACAACCCTCAACAAGGCCTTCAATTACAAATCGTATGAGGTAATAGAGTAACAGAGAGTAGTAGCAATGGTTCCCAAGTACGCTTCTCCCTTCTTCTATTCCTTTGATTTCAATTAAATTTCTTTATATATACCATGAATTTAATGATCTGTTCTTGAAATATTGTTTCTTTATTTTTGTTTTTGGGGAAAATGGATTTGCCTTTCATTTCATTCCATTTCGCCTGAAATCGAAAATATGATTAATTTTTGGTTTTTAGGTTATATTTACATGTAATTTCAATGTTAACCGCTTTTGTGTTTAAATTTCGTCTTTGAAATTTTACACTTTCAATCGATCAACTGTATATAGGATTTGATTAATGAAGCTAATAGTTGTGAATTAACGAAAGGGAAAGGTTTTAATGCTCATTGTACTTTGATTGATTGGAACACTATATGGTGTTTAAGGCAATCGATTATTTTCATTGTTAAAATATACCTCTGCTTGTCTGCTTTTAGCTCGTTGGATAGTAGCTCTATAAATAATTATTTTTGTTTTGTCGGCTATGTTGCTGCTGATGAATGTTGGATATGGGTTCGAGTTTTCTCATTTAAGTTTTACATAAATTTGGAGGTAATGTTAATTGGACTCGGGTGTTTTTTGTAAGATATGTGTATGTATGCTTCATAAGTGTGTTCTTTTATGTATTTGGGAATCTTTGGAATATATTAATGTCATATCCATGCCTAAGAATCTGTTGAACATTGCTTGAAATACAAGTTTCCGATACGGTTTTTTTTGGAAAAATGAAGAGTACGAGAGCACCTTACAAGTTGGAAATGGGAAATTAACTTGCTCCTGCTTCATACTATGGTCTATAAGATGGATATTGTGTTTTTTTGCAATCAAGAGCTAGTGTAAGGGGTAGTTGTTTGTAGAATTCTGTTTATGTTAATGGTGATTGTTGTTCGATCTTGTTAATTATGTAATAAGCTCGTAACTCGTTCAAAGGCACAAATGAGCATGCTGTCATAAAGTGTGACTTTAAGAGTGAGAAAGGGAAAACATCTAACTTATTAGATGTACCTTATTAGATGTTGAGAATGCGCTTGCGAAGTTCACATGGGCTAAAGAAGTTCATAAGAAGATGGTTAAGCTGAAAGAGGAAGGCAAACCGATGCCAAAGAACTTTGCTGAGGTAGGTTCACCACTGGTTTTTTTCAGTTATGTTTTTGCTGATCATATGTTGAATGATTAAAATGTATGAGCTAGTGTATTTATGCTTATTGCTCAATTTGTCTGATCTTAAATTCTCTAAGTTAATGTAAGGGAGTTAGTTTGAGTGTCTGATATATATGTTTGACACGGGTGTGTTATGTTCATTTTTTGTCCAAGTTTTTTAATGTATATGGAGGATTTTTAGAGGATTATCTCCCTATATTCATTCTGGTCCCAGACTTTCATCAAACATGGATGCATAAAGGAAAAGAAAGAGTCGAACTAACATAGAGTTACAAATGTTTGGTCTGCTGATCTGCGTTATGCTTTTTTGGTTCAATGCCAGATTGCTTAAAAGACTGAGATGTCTGCCTTCATTCATCTTCAGTTGCTGAAATTCGCATTTGAGTTCGGATGAATGTTTCTCCCACAGTTTAAAACATCAATGACAAGTATTAGTTTATGCATCTCTCTCTTTCTCCATTGGAAATGTCATTCGTTTTATTTTTTTATCTTTTGCAGGTGCAAAAGCTAATGGGTTCAACACCATTGGATCTTGCCAAGTTTAATATGGTAAAGAGTGGAGAAATGAGCCGTAATGCTCCTTGTCCATGTGGTTCCAAGAAGAGATACAAAAGGTAATTTGGCACACTATTTCCCAGCGATCTGTGTTGCTGTGAGTAGCTCATAACCTGGACGCAGTGCTTAAGAGATTTTATGTCCTCAACCACGGAATGTTTTTCCAGTGCCAGTGTTGTTCCCTTCAAGTAGCACAATTTGTTTATCTTCTTTCGTAAGAAGTTTCGCTTTGTGAGCTAGTTTCGTTTTGATACTTATATGTTGTTGGGGTCTACTTTAGTATCTAACTTTACAAGTAGGTCTATTTTGACTATGAATTTATATTCCGTCCAAATTTAATGATGTGAGACAATCTTAAAGTGTTATGTCAATAAAATTTTATATATTTCAAGTTCAAAGATTAAAATATATCTAATTGTAAAGTTCAATTATTAAAGTGGGAAAAAATATACAAGTACTAAAATAAACTTAATTGTCAAGTTCAGTCAAGAAGTATACTAAATTTTGGGGTAAATTTTAAAATTATACATGAAATTTAATTTAGGGTATGTTTGTTAATATTTGAATATTATATTTATGCAAAATATAATTTTCAAGTTATTTATTACTTTTAATTTTTTTGTAGAATAATTAAATTATTTGATTCACTAATGATGTTTTAGCACATTAAATTTGTATTTCGGTTTAAAAATAATAAATGAGATTAAATATTTTATATTATTATATATTATGATTTTAGTAAATTAATATAAGAATAATTTTATTAAGAATTTTATTAAATTATATATTTTTATTAAATTATATTTAATAATAATTATTTTAAATTATTATTAAATTATTTATTATTTATATTAATAATCTTATTAAAATTTAATAACAATAACAATAAATCATCTACCTAAAAAATTTCATTAAGGGTATTTTAGTCATTTTAGTTTTTTTCCTTATGCTATTACGCCTCTATTCCATTCAACCAAACACAAGAGTACTATTACGCCTCTATTCCATTACATTCAACCAAACAATTGAATTGCTATTACACCTCTATTCCATTATGCCTCTATTCCATTACAGCGAACCAAACCTTGCTCTTAATAAAAAGATAAATGCACATTAGCGTACTCAAACCCACATCCTCCTTACCAACAATACTGATGCTAATCGAACTAAGATTCAATCGGCAACCTATAAATAAAATTTTAAAATCCAAGTACCAAAAGGTGATACAAATAGAGACAATTAAAAATGATAAAAATTTGATTTAATCTTTTAAAAATTATAAAGGCATGAAATTATATTTTTACTGAAAAAATTATAATTAAATTAAGCTCCCTAAAAAGAATTTATAACTTCATCCCTGCCGCAGTCAAATAAAAAGAAGTAGAAAAACAAACCTAGTGTTTAACATAGAAGTTATAGTTCAACACGCAAGAGAGTCCGCCATTAAGTTTTCATCAACCAAACATCCCAATTCTCATACTCGCGTTCCAGAATCGAATAAATATTTGTATATTTATATTTCTAAAATAGTTTAAAATTAGATAATCTCAAATATGATAGAAATATTTATATTTTGTATTGAATTTAAATTTTAAACACAATTAATTCCTAATTTAATATATTATATGATATTTTAAATTTATTAGAGTATATTATAATATCTTTGATCGCGACTAATTTCTCGACCCACTAACACACACATTCACATTATTTTATGATTCACACAATCCAAATGCTAAACTGGTAGGTAAAGATTTAAATAAATAATTTTCTTTTTAATTTCCTTTTGGTTTCTAAACTATCCTATTAACCCTATCTGCATCTACTTAACCCCATTTGAGAGCGCATTTTTCATTTCAGTTTATGGGAGTTATATATATTCCACAATTACAAACTCATGTCTTCCTTTTCTTTCTTTTAATTACACTTATAATTTTTAATACATCTTTAAATTAATTTATAATCTCCTTTTCTATTTATTAAAATGTCATTTTATATAATTAGATTTAAAATAATTAATATTTATATTTTAATTTAATTAAATTAATTTTAGTTGCTGTATTTTTAAAATTTAAAATTTTAATCCTTATTCAAATAGTAACAATTAAATTCAGTTATTAGTCTTCTATTGTGCATATAGTTGTAGATTTAACCCATATTCTCTTATTTTGAAAATTTAAAATTTAAATGTACAGGGACTAAAATACCAAATTTAAATATAAAATTAAATCCATAATTTTTACAAAGTACAGGGACTAACAGCAGAATTTAACCAAGATAACATAAAGAGTATTGCTCCGACTAAATATGAAATATCTATGTGTGTTATATATAACGACTATTTCGAGAAAATATTCCAATACCTTTCTCTGTAAGTCCTAATTCTTGCTCCATCTCTCTTTAAAACAAAGCCTTTCTCCAACGCTCTCTTCATCTGCAAACTTCACTACTCCCATCATTTAGCTTTATCTGAGTAAGTTCAAAGTTCCCACTTTTTCATTTTTACCCCTATGTTCTTCTTGTTTTAGATGTATTTCTCATTAGTTTTTTAGTTAATATCAGACGAAACCATGTTTTTATCTTGCTAACTATATCTTCTCTCTTTTTGATTTTTTGTTTCCTCTCGAAAACATGCTTTTTCTATCCTAACCAAACTCTTGAAACAATGAAACCCAGAATCTCTTTTCTTTTATCGTCTTTTGCCTTGTTTAATTTCTCATGGAAATTATTTGTGGGTTTTAGTTGAGTTTGTGAAATTTATTGAGGCAATGGATAAAGAGAAAGAGGTGAATGCGGCGAGTGGTGGTGTGAATGTGGCAGAGAAGAAGAGATTGTCGCAAGCCAATTCTGAGGCCATGGAGAAGTGTTTGGAAGAGAACAAAGGAGACAACACCAAATGCAAGGATAAGGTTGAAGCTTTCAGATCATCTTCCTCAACTTCTTCTCCAACAAAACCCTTGAGGCGTTTCATAGTAAGGAGTGGTTCATTGAGTGATGTTTGAATGGAATTCCGGGTATCTCAAGCTTCTTTTTATATTTGAAATGAATTAGTGGGTCAAAATCACTTCCCTTTAGCTTGTTTCAGTCCATAATTTCAAAATTTGTGAAAATGGTAGTTGAAAGTAATTTGAGAAAATTTAGTTGTGTATGAACAGGCGGTAGACTTTCTTTTCTTATGTTTTAATTTGTGAAAATTGAAGTAATTTGAGAAAGTTTAGTTCAGAAGATGAAAAACTCTAGTGTTGATAGCCATAGCTGGCTTGTGACGTTTTTTTTTATTAGGAGAGTGATGTATGTTTGATGAGGCAAGGGATTCCTTCCCAATTTGAGGGCACACACTCCTTTCCTCTGCACACCAGAATTGTGCGTCCTGGAACTGGCTATCCACTATCCTCTGTCAAACCATGTGGGGCTATCAAATAACCCTTTTCCACTACTGCTGATTGTGTGATGTTCAATGTTCTTTTACATAAACACCTTTTTGTGTTTACAATTAGCATTGCATCCAAATTTCTTCCTGCAAAACCAATGAATTGAATAATGAACTACCCCAAAAATCCAACCCTTCAACCGAACCCAACCAGCTGTGAACAAACACCTATGAATCCGATCCAATTTTGAACAACATAACGGCGTTCATAAACCGATGGACTCACTCGAGCGGCCGCTGTGTTCATCTCTGCAGTCATAGTTGGTAAGTCACATTATACTCCATAAAGGAGGACTCGAGTTCTTTAGAGGTACAATATTTGATGCAGAATGAGTATATAATATTATATGTTAATTAGTTTTCTTTATCCATGTGAAGCACTAACTTATTATTTATATAAGTTATTTAAAAAAAAGATGTTGTACGTTAATGTTGCATGCAATTATATTATTATTTATTTATGTTAAGAGATTTTAGTTTTAAATTTTAATTATGATGTAACATATGATGTTTAAAATTGTTTATTATTTAAAATATTATTATTAATGGTAAAAAATCATATTTAAAAATGGGAGTCACTTTAAACATAATTTTAAAAATATTTTAAAATTAAAAAACTAACCCAAAACCCAAAGTTTTCATATATATACTCTATATGGTAACTTTAATATGAAAATCGTGGATTATAAGAAAGAAAATGCAGAATTTGAAACAGAGAGCCTAAAAAATTAGACCGGTCTGCTTATTGGTCTTTTGGGTCTTCAGTCATGAGCCTAATAAATGGAAACCTCTTTCTTCTTTAACTTTTGGGTTCAACGTGGACCCAATTATGTTAATCTTTTAACGATAGGGTTAATGGACCCAAAAAAGCCTCGACCCGATTTACCACCTATAAATACGCATAACATGCAAAACCCTAGCTATTTTCCCCTTGCACGGTCGGGAAGGTTGGCCGCCCTTCTTTGTTCTAAGCCTAAATTGAAACTTAAGATCTCTACCGGGTTTCAGAAGCTAATGTCTGTTTTTCTATTTTTTGCAGCTTCGAGTTCTTTTAGGTGATTTTCTGTTAGGGCTGTTTGGTAGGTGAGAAAATGCGCTGAAACTGCTACATCATCTGCCTTTGTTTTATTTTGTTTGTGTAGGAAATGTGTTATTTCCTTCTTTCCCTGATCTTGTTTGATGTTGAACTTTATAACGTATGTAAATAGCATGAAGTTGGGGCTCTGTTGCTTTTTTGGTTTCGATAAAACGAACAATAAGTGATTAGACGTTCTGGGATTTGAAAATTTTAGGCATTGTTTTCCTGAATGATTTGGTTAACACATTTTCACTGGTTCCAAAATTAAAATCTGAAGTTTATCCAAGTCCTCTTTTTTTTTTCTCTGAAACTAAGTTGAAACCTCACTCGAGTTTGTTTTTGAGAAAGTATTTGTCCCTACTAGTACTAAGCAGTTACTAGTCTGTGAAACTGAGAAATTTGATTGAGACATACTTTTAAGATGGTGCTGAATTTCAACCATCTGATTTGATCCTTTTTAGCCTCCCGCCATTGTACTGTAAATGTCTGCATTAATTTATCCTAGGTTCCAAGTTGATATACTTAGTGGAACTTTTCATATCTGATTAACATTGAGTGCCAAATGATGTTATCATTTCTCAAACTGAGTAGATAATTTGGTTTGTTTTTTTTTTATTTTGTTTAGCATGTTTTAAGTTTTATGCAGTTTTAAAATGATCCTATTGGAGGGTTAAAACTCTTGAATTTGAGAAATGTGCTATGGAATCCCAAATTCCCAACCATTTGCCTATGTTGAAATATCTTGAAAGCCTATAGATTGCTAGGTCCGGACTACTCAGGGTACTTTTCTTTTGGTCTTAATCCTTATTTTCTTATAACTAAGCCTGTAAATATTCTAACTAATCACTGTTGATGAAACAGCTTGGGAACTGATGTCTGTACTTGTGCTGGTAGCTTTGACATGAGTGATTTTCTACAATTTTGATTTATGATGTATTGCTTGATGCTTATGGGTGTTCTTTTTTGGTCTTGGCATTCTGATTTACCAGAATATGCTGATTTTTGTAACACCCCTTTCATTTTTCATCATTTAAAAACAAACAAATCTTCTCCTTGATTGTTTGGTAAATTTGGAATGCATGTGTTCTTTACTTTACTCTACCTCTTTGTTTGGGATCTCTATTGTGAATTACAGAATTAACTTTCCTTTCTTAGACTGATTTCATTTCTGATTTGTCGTGATACCTGATGATTCTCTCAGGTGATGGCTCCAAGTCAACCTAAAACTGGCCTTTCTGTGGGCTTAAACAAAGGACATGTTGTTACCAAGAAGGAATTGGCTCCCCGCCCTTCTAATAGAAAGGGGGTAAGCTTCTATTATAATAACTTTTGATAAAGTTGCAGTCTCAATTCTATGCGCCTTTAAAACCTTTAATGAAGTCTTTTCAAGCTACTTTAGAGGTGGCTTCTTTTTCTTTTGAACCCGTAGTATATCTGCATGTTCTTGTTTTTTATATCAATCTATCTCCGCATTGTCTTAATGATGTACTCTGTATCATTGATATATGTTTTATGGCGTTTTTATTTTTATTTTTGCTCTAGAAAACCAGCAAGAGAGTCCACTTTGTGAGGAGCCTAATTCGGGAGGTTGCTGGTTTCGCTCCATATGAGAAGAGGATAACTGAACTTCTCAAAGTTGGGAAAGATAAGCGTGCTTTGAAGGTGGCGAAGAGAAAGTTAGGCACTCACAAGCGGGCCAAGAAGAAGCGTGAGGAGATGTCTAGCGTTCTCCGCAAGATGAGGTAACTTAGGCTAATGATGATAGGATAAAAAATGGAACTATTTTTATCAATATTTGTATTTGGACCAAGGCTTTTTATGTTGATGCATTTGTTGTGTGTTTGCAGGTCAGCTGGAGGTGGAGAGAAAAAGAAGTGAGTTGCCCTGCGATTGTGCTTCAAAGCAAGTATTGAGTTTTTTAGATTTGTTAAATTCTCTCTTCAGTTTTGTTTGGAGAGTTTGGAGTACTGAGTCGGATAGCATTCTTTTACTTGTGTTGGATATTTAAAAAAAAAGAAAATGAAATTTGCATCACTTAATTGCAATCTAGATTCGATTATGAAATGAGAATCGGCCTTCATTTTCTTTTAAAAGTAGAATGTATAATCCAATACTGCCATTACAAGACTTTAGATTCTCGATCCTGGAAATGCACTCTTTCACCCTCTTCACAACAACTGGCATAGCTGATATGTTACAAAAATATTTTTCCTAGCTTATATCTTTGCAGCCCTCCTTAAGTAATGTTTGGAAAGTTATTTAATAATTGAGTTGAGTTTGGGTGTAATTGTTTGTAACTATATAAGGGTGGCATATTTGGATAATTATTATAATGGTAATGTTGACACCATTTTTTTGATAAAAACGGGGTCGATTTGGGTTTTGAAAAATGAAATCGAATGTGGGAGTCGCCACCAATCCTTTTTGATAAAGTGTGATCGGGTTACTTTGAAAAGTGGTTGTTTTTAATAAACGATTTGATTTTCTTAAAACAACGGTTTTGGTCTACGAAATTTAGAAAAACAGGTTCGGGAGTCGGTTACGCACGAGGAAGGATTAGCACTTTCGATACGCCCAAAATTGGTACCTAGTTGATTACTTAATATCTTAGTGTCGAAAAATTGAAAATTTTAAAGAATTTTAAAAATACGATCCTAAAAACTTGAACGGCATGGATTGAGATTTAAGAGGATATTTGGATATTTAGTCAAACGAGAAATCGAAACCCAGCACATTAGGGCACGTTTTCTCGAATTTTCAAACGCAAAATATTGTCTTATTTCGAAATTTGAAAAGGATATTTGGCTATTTGATCAAACGAGAAAAATCGAAACTCAGCACATTAGGGCACGTTTTCTCAAATCTCCAAACGCAAAACATTGCCTTTATTATTTTTTAGAAAATCCTCATCTCGAGAAAACGACGTGTCATATCCAATGCGTCAGGACACGACGTATCGAATTCTCGATATGAGAATAAATGCTGAAAATTCACTTATTTAGAAGATATTTAGTCATCTTAGGTTTAAAAAATGGGTCATGCCCGGTAAGTTAAGACACGATCTTTTCTGAATTCCCGAGATTGTTTAAAACTTGAATTTGAAAATATTCGTGTATTTAGATTTATTGTGAAAGTCGAAACCCAGTAAGTTAGGGTACGACTTTCTCAAATCTAAACACGAAATTTTGTTTATTCAAAAGTCATAATTCATACATTGAATAATTTAACACGAAATAGTAGAAATAAGATACAATATTAATATGCGTAACTAAACAAAGATGAATACGATGATGTAAAAACAATACGAATAATAGCAATGAAAATAAGATAAATAAAAAGTACAGATTAATAGCATAAAAATAACAAGTATATAAGCAAGTAAAAGTAAAACATTCTTTTAAAATAATGATGAAAATGTAATAAATAAGTAAATAAAGAAAATGATTAAAATTATAAAAAATGTAAAAAGATATATATGCATGGATATAGGTGTATGTACGAAAAAGAAGTATAAAATATATTTATAACTTTGGAAATATACATTTATATTAGCAAAATATTTGTGTATATATATTGTAGAAATGTATATATATATTTAATGTATATAACAAAATTAAGATTAAAAAAAAGGTAGAAACGAGTAAATGACAACAATAATAATTATTAATAATAACACTAATCTAATTTGTTCTATAATAATCAAAGTCACAATGGAAAAGGATTAAATTAACAAATAAACAAAACATAGGGCCAAAATCAGGAGCAAAAATAAAATTATAGGGTAAAAACCGCAATAAAACAAACAAAAAGGACTAAAATCAAAATGCGCGCAAAAGTCAAGGACCAAACGGGTAATAAAACCCAAATCCGGACACGTGTCCATTGTCCAGTACACCAGAGGGTTTGGGACGAAATCGAAAAAGAAACAAAAGTTTGGGGCTAAATTAAAAAAAATAAAATTGAACAAAAAGGAGTAAATTTAAAAGAAAATAAACATAGAAGGACTAGGATCGCAAATAGACCCTCAGGTATGAAAACACGCGGACCGTCATCGGGTCGGGTCGGACGGATAGGGTCAAAGCCAAAACGGCGTCGTTTTGGTGCCTGAGAGGCATGCCCAAAACGGCGCCGTTTTGAATGCCTATATTAATCAAATTTTTTTCTTAAAATTTCATTTTCTGCCTTTTCTTTAAAAAAAAACCTAAAATTCTCTCAAGCCCTCTCTACCCTTTCCAGATGCCGGCTAGAGATTCGGTGGCCGGAAAGTTGAAAAGGTGCGTTTTTTCCTCTTTTTTTTATAAATCTTTTTCAATATATATGTATAATAGTTAAAAGAGAAAGCTAAAGAAATATATGTATGTATATAAACAGTTTCAAAAGGAAGGAAAATAATAATAAAATAAAATAAAATAAGGGAAATAGATCTTATACCGAAAATAAAGAGTCATTGAATCTGTTTTTTTTTTTACTTTTTATTTCTTGAAATCGTGAAGAAGAGAGGCTGACCCTTTACAATATATTTTTGTTTGGCTTTTATAGCCATTTTACAAGTTTTTTATTTGCTTGCTTGCTGCTGTTTCTTTTCTGATTTTGCAGGTTATTGATGTTGATGGAGTAGGTGGCTAAGTTAGTGGCGGTAGCAGGTGGCGCGGCGGTGGCAGAGGGCAGGTGGTACGGCGCCAGAGATTAGGAGGCTAGGGTTTCTTTTTCTATTTAAGTATTTTGGGCCGTTTGGACCATTAGGGTTTAGTTTTAGTTGGGTTGAAATTTTGGGTTTTGGGCCAGGCAAAAAATGGGCTTGTACAGCTGCCCCTCTTTGCTCGTTGTCGTGTAACAAGAACAGAGCAAAGACTAAGAAAGACCAATTTTTACCCGGTCTTGTTGATTCTTGACTCGTTCTGGTGCTTCTCTTTTCAAGTAGCTTTATCCCAGTCCACTGTGTCTCGTTGCTTCAATCCACTCCACTTCACTTCAGAAAGATCTGACTTGTAGCTTCAATCTTCTTCGCAGTAACTTCAGGGGGGCGATGTTTGTGGTTCTAGTATGCTCCACTACAACGTCAAGGAGATAAGACTTGTATCTTCAACCTGCTCCACTTCGACTTCAGGGAGATAAGGTTTAATCCAATTCGACCTACTGCAACTTCAAGGTATATGATTCATCGTTTTCATCCACTCCACTGCAACTTCAAGGAGACACGATTGGTATTTTCAACTTGCTTTACTGCATAAAGTCTAATGTGATATGCTCTACTGCAACTTCAGAGAGATAAGATCTATTACTTTAATCCGCTCCACTACAAATTCAGGGAGATAGGATTATCGACTTCAATCTGCTCCACTGGAACCTCAGGGAGATAAGATTTGCTTCTTCAGTCTGCTCCACTGTGACTTCAGGGGGATAAGACTTGTTTTCTCAATCTGCTCCGCTGCAACTTCAGGGAGATAAGACTTGTTTTCTCAGTCTGCTCCGCTGCAACTTCAAGAAGATAAAACCCAATGCGATCTGCTCCACTACTGCTTAGGGAGATAAGATCTATTGTTTTAATCCGCTCCACTGCAACTTCAGGGAGATAGGATTGATTTCTTCTGTCTGCTCCACTACTGCTTAGGAAGATAAGACTTGTAATTTCCAACCTATTCCACTGCTGGTCAGGAACATAGGACTTGTGGCTTAAATCTGTTTCCCTACTCCTGGGGAAGATAAGATTCGCCGTCTTCGATCTGCTCCGCTAGTGCTTAGGAAGGCAAGATCTGCTATCTTTAATCAGCTCCACTGCAACCGATGGAGGCAAGTCTTTGTTTTCGATCTGCTTCGCCGTTAACACAGGAAGGCAAGATCTGCTATTTTTAACCAGCTCCACTGCAACCGATGGAGGCAAGACTTTGTTTTCGATATGCTTCGCTGTTAACGCAGGAAGGCAAGATCTGCTATCTTTAACCAGCTCCACTGCAATCGATGGAGGCAAGCCTTTGTTTTCGGTCTGCTTCGCTGTTAATGCAGGAAGGTAAGATCTGTTATCTTTAACCAGCTCCACTACAACCGATGGAGGCAAGGCTTGATGTGATCTACTCTACTGCAACTTCAGAGAGATAAGATCTATTATTTCAATCCGCTCCACTGCAAATTCAGGGAGATAGGATTATCGGCTACAATATGCTCCACTGTAAACTCAGGGAGATAAGATTCACCATCTTCACCGCCTTTACGCAACTTCGGAGGATAAGACTTGCTTCTTGATGCTGCTCATTGTAACCTCAGGGAGATAAGACCTGATGTGATCTACTCTACTGCAACTTCAGAGAGATAAGATCTATTATTTCGATCCGCTCCACTGCAACTTCAGGGAGATAGGATTACCGGCTACAATCTGCTCCACTGCAAACTCAGGGAGATAAGATTCAACATCTTCAGTCTGCCCCACTGCAACTTCAGGGGGATAAGACTTGCTTCTTCGGTCCGCTCCGCTGCAACCTCAAGGTGATAAGACCTGATGTGATCTACTTTACTGTAAACTCAGAGAGATAAGATCTATTATTTCAATCCGTTCCACTGCAACTTCAAGGAGATAGGATTATCGTCTACAATCTGCTCCACTGCAATCTCAGGGAAAGTAAGATTCGCCGTTGTGGCTTTAATCTTTTTAATTACAATGTCAGGGAAATAAGATTCGCCGTCGTAGATTTAATTTGTTTCACTATATTTCCAGGAAAGTAAGATTTGCCGTTGTGGCTTCGATCTTTTAAATTGCAAAATCAGGGAAGCAAGATTCACCGTCGTAGCTTTAATCTGCTCCACTGCACTGCCAGGCAAGGCAACTTCATTGATCTATTTTCTGGGGAACATGACCTGTAGAATCCATTTCATGGACCTACTTTGCCTAGTGATTAGGATGTTATGATCAAAATGAATCAAATGCTCCTAACTAGATGCGTATGAATGATGTTTGAATAAATGCAAAATGTCATGAGAATGATCCATTTTTAATGCTTAGGTTATCATTACTCAAAGTTTATTAAGGCTTTATCACTGACGTGCTATAACGCCTTCTTGCTCGGCAGGCGTATCCAAAAAAACACTTAATTTGATTGCCCCCCACTGTAATCTTCAAACTTCAATCCACTGGGATGCAAAATTTGTACTATCATTCTCCCACTGTAACCCAATGGTAGAAAAATATGGCTTTTCTCAATCCTCTCATCTTCTTATTACTCGGTGATCCTTGCTTGTTTGTTCATTGAATCTTTGTCACTAACACGACATCTTGTCATTTTGTTCAATCAATGTTTGGACAACAAAATCCGAAAGGATAGTCTTTAACTTAGACTCTTCTTTCTTAGATATTTCACCCTTTAAACTTGGTGTTTTCTAAACAATAGTCATGTTTCAAGTTCCTATATTATTTAGAAACTCCTAGAGTAATATGCAAAACTTCCCTTGTGAAAGTATTATTAGTCCATTAATCATTATTCTAATGCAATATGCTTGCAAAAAGAATATAAAGATGGATAAAATAGAATTAATTTGAGAGCATAGCCCGAAGTGGATAAATTATCAATGATAGTAAGAATAAAAGGGGAATTAATTGGAAACAAGTATCTTGAAAAAGAATGAAGTATTCCAAGAATAACAAACTCAATATAAATAGTATGAAAATTGGGTGCCCCAGATATCGCAGCTTGAACTTCTCTATACCAACTTTCTGAAGACCCTTCTGAGTTTGACATGTGTTTAAGAGATCTACGATGCTTTGTCGATACCCCAAGATGTCGCCTACCCTTCCCTGTTGATTCAGGTATAACAAGACTACCACATGCCCCAATCTGATCAAGATTCGAGTTGTTCTAATCACTTCATGCCCCATTCTGATCAATATTTGAGCCGCCCCTTTCAGGTTTTCAACTCAAATCCCCTTTGGCCTAAGGTGCCCTTTGCGAGTTTTCCCCTTAGCCTCTCCATTTTTATTTTTTCATTTTTTTTTCATTTTTCATTTTTCATTTTATCATTTTTCATTTTCATTTTTTTGACTCAAAGTGTCCTTTGCGGGTTTTCAACTTGGTCCTTTCTTCTTCTTTAAACGAAGTATTTCTTGACTGGATCCGAGTTTATAGGATTAGCGATCTCGTTCAGGATCAGTGCTCCTCTGAAAAAGGTCTTCTTTACAACATAGAGACATTCCCGGTTTGGCATTCATTTCCCTCTAGAATCCTTTCATTGAGGAAGGATATTTTTCAACATCTAGCCCTCTCGCGGAATTCTCTGGGATGACCCTATTTATTATGGGCTCGTATCATTTGTTTCTGGTACATCCGACCCTGATGAATAGCTTTTAACCCTTTTCCTAGGTCCAAATGATCACATTGCGATTAGATCCCTCTAACTTTAGCTCAACTAATACCCAGAGAGAGGGGTGTTCAATAGGTAAAACTACCACAATCCCGTAAACCAAAGAGAAATGTGTTGTCCCAGTCGAAGTTTCGATAACCGTTCGAAAAATAAGGAGGGCAAATGGTAATTTCACATGCCAGCTCTTGTAAGTCTTAGTTATTTTCCTAACTCATTTGTGGGCGATACAGCGACGAACCGTGGTGTCTGGTCTTGAATTGATTACAGACCTCAGCTATCATGCTATTATTCAAGTTCAATGCATTTTCCAATACCATCTTTTCTAGAATTCTATGTCAGCATATGGTGACATTGGCGTATAAAATAGCCTTAACCCGTTTGCTAAAGTAATTAATGATCTTAACAGCGAAGCAATACCCATTAGAAGCCTTTGATACTGATGTCCAGGCTCCATTTGCTTAAAATTTGAGTCGCCCTTTTCGGGTTTTCAACTCAAAACCACATTTGGTCATAAAGCGCCCTTTGCGGGTTTTCGCCTTGGCCTCTCTTTTTCTTCTTTTTTCTTTTCTTTTTATTTTTATCATTTTCATATTTTTTATTTTAACTTTGATTTTTCCTTTTTTGTTTTTGTTCTCTTTGTTTTAATTGGATCTGAACTCTTGGGATTAGGTAAGTCCTTGTTATCCCTTTCGAAGAATCTTCATTGATATCGGATTTCTTCCATAGAGCCTTCTGGGGCGAAGCTACGATAGAAAACTTTTGATCTTCCTCTTCAATCAAGATAAAATCCAACAAAACTTGAAAAGATGGAAACTCGACTTCCAATGGGCAAAGCTATACTGAGTCAACAAGAAAGGCATTGACCTGGCCAAGAATTTTCATTGCATCATTCCTAACGTTAATCTTGAACATACTGTAAATTTCTGATGTCGTGCTGTTGTTCAGATTACAATATCAGTGTTTAGCCCTGGCATAGCCTAGTATGATCATACAAAGACATCTTTGAACTCTAGAGGTAACTCAACAAGGTCTTGCGTTGTCTTTGCGGTCATGTCAATTTCACCTAGCTCATAATTTCTAATGACTCCTGGTGAGGTAGGATCTGTCTGTTCTCTTATCCTACCATCCTCAACAAGTCCGAAGATAGGCTACAATCCATGTCATTTTCAAAGTCATGAGATCCCTCTAAAAACATATCTCGCTCAAAAGGAGATTCAAAGTTTACAGCAGTGTCACTCATGTCGTTGATATCTGGGGACTCATAATAAGTACCAAAGAATATACAAAAGAATGTATAAATTTATGGATAATTATTTGTACAATATGATTATGAATGGATGAATGATGTGGAAGAAAATCCAAAAGAATGAAATAATCAAAAATAATTATTCAAAAAGAATGAAAGAACATTGACTCAAAAGTGATCGCAAAGATGTATTTCATGAGAATAATAACGTTTAGACATTAGCCTATTTCACAAAGGAATTTCTATAACTTTTAGGCTAAAAACAACAAAAATGTTTTGAATATTACTCTAAATAAGCTCTAAAAACTACAGGGATTTCTTCTGCAGTCCAATAAGCTCTAAATAAGGGCGGATATCTAACGAGGACCCTTTTCAGTTGTCTCCATGCACGGCATTGATGTGAACGCTTCCTAACACTTCTTGATACATTGCATTCACCCCATCATCAATATAATTGGGTAGCGGATTTTCTGCACTGTATGAATCATTGAATTTGACAACGCCTACATTGATGAGTCTTTCAACTAGCTTTTTGAAGGCAATGCAATTCTCTACTGAGTGCCCCGTGATTCCCGCGTGATAATCACATTGTGCGTTTATATCATACCATTTAGGGTACGGAGGTTGTAGGGATTTTGAGTAGAAAGGGGAAATAATATACGCATCGAATAAGCTTTGATACAGCTCCTTATACAACATCGGAATTGGTGTGAACTGGAGCTTCTTAGTACCTGGTTTCACTCCATATTCTTGCTTTAAAGGGCTCTGATGGCTAATGATTTCTGACTTTGGCCTGCCCACAGTGATTGGTTTTAAGTGGCCCTTGTTATATCCGCTTGCATTATCCCTTTTATTCCCCTTCTTCCTTGGGGCCTTTATAGTATCTGGGTACTCTGCCCTCGACTGTTTCATTTCTGCTGGTTTAACAAGAGCAACAAGAAAATTGTTCCTCAAATTGAATCCTAGGTCTGTCAGGCAATTCACTGGTGTTGATGTACCAGTCTGATAACGTTGGGATCTGACAGTAAAGAGTGCCCCTTGTGGACGTCCATCTGGCTGGACTGGACACTTATCGGAGTACAATCTAGGGAATAGACCATATCCTTATTATCAACCCCAAAGTGGAATACCGAGCCTTCCACTTCTTCTAACTCTCAAGCTAGCAATCGATTGAACTGGCTCATCATGGTTCTCTGTAATCCTAGCATCTGATCTCTCATTTCCTGTTGAAATTTGGTCAGTTGCTCTTGTATCTATATTTGCATTCGCTCTAATTTCTCTAACCTTTGTTCCATTTCTCTAATCTTTGCTTGGATATCGTAAGGGTGTTGGTGTTCCAAATTAACTGAAATAAATTTACTCCATTAGACTCTTTCAATGGATTTTAATACATATGATGTCGTGTAATGCAGATGCATGAAATGAATGCCTAAGGAGACATTGATTTTGATTCAATTACATTTAGGAAACTTTTCTAGAAAGAAAATCCCTTTACATACAACAGATGCATGTACGGTCTCGCCCTTATATTTCAAAAGACAACATCGATCTTTCCTTCATCCGTATGCTGGAGATAATCTCACCAATTTCCAATAGATGCTAGCTCCTTTTCTTGATCTTGGTCGCGGTCCATCATCTGCCCATCCTCATAAGGCTCGTCAGCTTCTTTAAGGGAGTTGGAACGTCGAAGGCTCCTAGACAATCGCCTTGAATCCTCAGGCCACGAAGCAAGGTCACGAATTCTTTCATCACTCTTCTTGTGTTTCTCAGAATATATTCAGGCAGCCATATTATTTTCCACTTTATCAAGGAATCCATATTCCATGACAAGCTTTCTAACTTAGTAATTGGACTTGAATCAACATCTCCTTCCTAAGATGCAAATGCAATGCAATCACAATCAAAACACAACGAAAGGGGTTAGTACAAAATAGAAGTAAACAAGGAAAACAAAAGTACCTAATCATGTAACCACTAGGGATCTGAAGTGGCTCTACCTAGGATGGGTTCCTAGGTCTTCTATATGCGGTTTGGCTCTAAAGTCAAGGTACCCGAACCAGCAGATTCATCGATCTTCACCCATTATAGGCTCTTACAGACCGAGTTCGGTTCAGGGGGATACATTTCCCTATGGCTGCACGGAGATGAAAATCTCACGAAGACATAGGTACGGATGTATCCCGGAAGTGATCTACTATCCTGGACGGAGGTGAAAACCTCACGAAGGAGTAGCTTCTCACTCCCACTTAAAAGGGTAAGACTAAATAGTCTTTATGCAATATGATGCCAATGTATAAAAACATAATCTATAATAATCATACAAACACATGCAGTGAGAGGATCGTAATTTTTCAAATCAAATTTTCAATTTTCGATTATAAGACAGGAAACAATCAATTTTACGGCTTGACTCTCTGAAGTCCCCAGCGGAGTCGCCAAGCTGTTGACACCATTTTTTTATGAAAACAGGGTCGACTTGGGTTTTGAAAAATGAAATCGAATGTGGGAGTCGCCATCAATCCTTTTTGATAAGGTGTGATCGGGTCACCTTGAAAAGTTGTTATTTTTAATAAACGATTTGATTTTATTAAAACAACAGTTTTGGTCCACGAAATTCAGAAAAATAGGTTCGGGAGTCGGTTACACACGAGGAAGGATTAGCACCCTCGATACGCCCAAAATTGGTACCTAGTTGATTACTTAATGTCTTAGTGTCGAAAAATTGAAAACTTTAAAGAATTTTAAAAATACGATCCTAAAAACTTGAACTACATGGATTGAGATTTAAGAGGATATTTGGCTATTTGGTCAAACGAGAAATCGAAACCCAGCACATTAGGGCATGTTTCCTCGAATTTCCAAACGTAAAATATTGTCTTACTTCAAAATTTTAAAAGGATATTTGGCTATTTGATCGAACGAGAAAAATCGAAACCCAGCACATTAGGGCACGTTTTCTCGAATCTCCAAACGCAAAACATTGCCTTTATTATTTTTGAGAAAAATCCTCATCTCGAGAAAACGACGTGTCATATCCAATGCGGTAGGACACGATGTATCGAATTCTCGATATGAGAATAAATGCTGAAAATTCACTTATTTAGAAGATATTTAGCCAACTCAGGTTTAAAAAATGGGTCACGCCCAGTAAGTTAGGACACAATCCTTTCTTAATTCCCGAGATTGTTTAAAACTTGAATTTGAAAATATTCGTGTATTTAGATTTATTGTGAAAGTCGAAACCCATTAAGTTAGGGTACGACTTTCTCAAATCTAAACACGAAATTTTGTTTATTCAAAAGTCATAATTCATACATTGAATAATTTAACACGAAATAGTAGAAATAAGATACAATGTTAATATGCGTAACTAAACAAAGATGAATACGATGATGTAAAAACAATACGAATAATAGCAACGAAAATAAGATAAATAAAAAGTACAGATTAATAGCATAAAAATAACAAGTATATAAGGAAGTAAAAGTAAAACATTCTTTTAAAATAACGATGAAAATGTAATAAATAAGTAAATAAAGAAAACGAATAAAATTATAAAAATGTAAAAAGATATATATGCATGGATATAGGTGTATGTACGAAAAAAGAAGTATAAAATATATTTATAACTTTGGAAATATACATTTATATTAGCAAAATATTTGTGTATATATATTGTAGAAACGTATATATATTTAATGTATATAACAAAATTAAGATTAAAAAAAGATAGAAACGAGTAAATGACAACAATAATAATTAATAATAATAACACTAATCTAATTTGTTCTATAATAATCAAAGTCACAATGGAAACGGATTAAATTAACAAATAAACAAAACATAGGGCCAAAATCAGGAGCAAAAATAAAATTATAGGGTAAAAACCGCAATAAAACAAACAAAAAGGACTAAAATCAAAATACGCGCAAAAGTCAAGGACCAAACGGGTAATAAAACCCAAATCCGGACACGTGTCCATTGTCCAGTACGCCAGAGGGTTAGTGACGAAATCGAAAAAGAAACAAAAGTTTGGGGCTAAATTAAAAAAAATAAAATTTAACAAAAAGGAGTAAATTTAAAAGAAAATAAACGTAGAAGGACTAGGATCGCAAATAGACCCTCAGGTATGAAAACACGCGGACCGTCATCGGGTCGGGTCGGACGGATAGGGTCAAAGCCAAAACGGCGTCGTTTTGGTGCCTGAGAGGCATGCCCAAAACGACGCCGTTTTGAGTGCCTATATTAATCAAATCTTTTTCTTAAAATTTCATTTTCTGCCTTTTCTTTAAAAAAAAACATAAAATTCTCTCAAGCCCTCTCTACCCTTTCCAGATGCCGGCCAGAGATCCGGTCAACCACCACCGTGCCGGCCGCCGGTAATCGGCGACGGCGCCGTCGTCCGCTGTGGCCGAAAAGTTGAAAAGGTGCGTTTTTTTTTTCTTTTTTTTATAAATATTTTTCAATATATATGTATAATAGTTAAAAGAGAAAGCTAAAGAAATATATGTATGTATATAAACAGTTTCAAAAGGAAGGAAAATAATTAAAAAAATAAAATAAAAAAAGGGAAATAGATCTTATATCGAAAACAAAGAGTCCTTGAATCTGTTTTTTTTTTTAACTTTTTATTTCTTGAAATCGTGAAAAAGAGAGGCTGACCCTTTACAATAGATTTTTGCTTGGCTTTTATAGCCATTTTACAAGTTTTTTATTTGCTTGCTTGATGCTGTTTCTTTTCTGATTTTGCAGGTTATTGACGTTGATGGAGTAGGTGGCTAAGTTAGTGGCGGTAGCAGGTGGCGCGGCGGTGGCAGACGGCAGGTGGTACGGTGCCAGAAATTAGGAGGCTTGGGTTTCTTTTTCTATTTAAGTATTTTGGGCCGTTTGGGCCATTAGGGTTTAGTTTTAGTTCGGCTTAAATTTTAGGTTTTGGGCCGGGCAAAAAATGGGCTTGTATAGTTAAGTCTCATTGAATTGGAGTAATTAGGCAAGAAATTATAATAAAATTTATTTTTAAAAAATCTTTTTTTATATAAATTTAGATTGTATGAATATAGTGTTTGGGTGCTTATAGCTAATCTTAAAAAAATTATGTATAATAATAATATTATAAATCTTAAAAATTATGTATATATTATAAAAATTTATGTATATATTATAAAATTATAAAAAGTTTATAGACATAACTTATCTATCGGTCTATGTTTTATATTATAAAATAATATACTTTTTCTTAAAGAAAAATGTTATAATTCATCATAACTTATTTGTAAATTTTTTAAAAATTTATTAAAATATATAAATTATAAGAAATATTATGAAAGTAATTGGAAAGTTTTTATAAAGGTTATATATTATAAATTTTATATTATTTTATTTAATTTACATATTAAAAATAATTATAACTTAGTATAATTTGTTTTTCAAATTAAGTTTATATAAGTTTTTATGATTAAAGTTAGAAACTATTTGCATTGTAAATTCAAATTTATATGCGAGATGTTAATTATGCAAATACAAAATGCTTCAAAATGTGGTTTAGAGGACATTTGTTGTTCTAAAAGAATATTTCTCATATTAACATCATCTTAGTATGGTTAAAAAACAATATGGGATCATACTAGTATGTTATATATTTCATAGCTTCATTTATAAGTAGATTTGGAATTATTCATATTTCAAAATTATTTGAGAAAAAGAGATCTTGATAATAATTTTAATGATGTAGATTTAAATGATGGTGATGCAATAATCAACATTTTATAAAAATGAAACCTAACAAATTTGTAATGAACGAGAAGAAGCAACGAAATAAAGGAAGAAAATTGCAAAAGAACGGATGAGGAGAAATTTGAAGAAGAGAGAGAAATTCTTAACTGTTAAATTGATAGTTTCCAATCAGATCTATAAAAGCAACATGCAGCTAACGTCATAACAGATTTAACAAAATAACTGTGTAAAAGAAAAATGTAAAACAACATTACTGTTGGGTCGTTCCAAATCCCATTCGATTCCCCAGGTCCGGGTAGTTTAGGGCCATCGATTAAAGGAGAGGCGTTTTGTTCGGTTTTAAAGTTCGAGCGTAAATCTTGCCTCTGAGATTTTTTGTGTTTTGCTGCAGTGTTGAGATAGCTACTCTAAAATTACCGGATTCACTGCTTTTCATCGGCCTTGAAGGGAGCCTTAAATATAAGATGCTTCCTTAGACTTTGATAGTACTAGGTAGAACATCCAGCAATACCACTTAGATACTGAACTTGTAGCCGCGCTTTCGACAGGGATGGCTCCACAAGGGGAAATATACGTTTCCTTCATACTAACCAACATCAACGATATCCGAAAGAGGCAAAGGTTGGTGATTACGGTCATTAATGGAAAACTAATATCTAATTCCACCTTTAAATAGCTGAATTAAAAATCTCAAACATTGTTTGAACGATGAAATTTATCTTAATCAATGAAGTGTTAGAATCATAAAACTCTTATACAAAATTTAGAATCATAAATCAGGATCTGACATATTAAATCATCAAGAATAAAACTAGATGTGGAAATGTATCTGAATCCATCGATATCTTAAAATCTCTGAGTCTTATGGTTTTGATTTTCCAAATTAACACACAAGTCATTTAAAAGAGGTGACTCCCTCTTTTTTGAAGATGAGATGTCAGAAAAGTTATATAACTTTTGCATATTAACCTTAATTTCATAATCAAATCTAGATTGCAATTAAGTCAAGGAGAAAAGTAGAATGTATAATCTGATACTGCCATTACAAGACTTTAGGCTAATTAGAAATCTAGGGACCAAAACCCTAATATATAACTTTTGCATATTAACCTTAATTTCTAATTAGCCTATCATCAATTAGAAATTAGTTACTAGAGTATCTACACATATTTGGTTTATACTTTATTTAATAACTGAAGCCCAATAAGTTTTAACCAAATTAGATCACTTTTAATTTGGCTAACTTTTTATTATAGTAAATAATAACATGTAATTATTCTTATTATATATGTGATGTCCATATTTTTCCAACAATCTCTCACTTGGACCACATATATGTATATATATATACTAATTATTTTATTATTACATTTCATTATGTAATCTTATGAGCTTAAAACATTATTATATTCAAAAGGTATTACAAACAATCTCGTCCATAAATCATATTAACATAGAACCAAGGTGACTTTCGTTACATAAATCGTAACTAAATCCATCTTTGATCATGTATACTAACATAACTGACTGCGCCCTGATGTGCGTGCATCGAGGCTATGAATCAACAAGAATAAAATAAAAAAAATAGTGGTCTATTGCAAATGTGACAAGTCAGTTGCAATATTTATAGGTGTTACAATGAAACCCAAGAGAGTTCGAGTGATAAAGTGATCAACAATGAAAAGACATGCAAACAAGAAGTCATGTTAGCTAATCACTAAATATTATAGTACAACAATTCATATTCAAGGGGTAATTACATTATTTACCTATCTAACACTAAAAAAGGACTAAATTGCGAAGCAAACAAAAGTATACAACTAACAATTCAATGGAAAAAAAAACAGTTGGTTGACTTCCATGTTGCTGATTAATTTTTGAATTAGGGATTTAAATGGCTCACCAAGCTAAATTGGGGCAATCGTATTGATTCTTAATAGGCTTTCCTCTCGGTCTCACCTATCTAAATATTCACCTGGAGTCTGTTAGATCTGGTGCCCTAAGTGTTGTATATTCATTTGTAAATTTGTAATTTTTTGAACTGATGGGTTAATAAAATTATTCGTAAATCACATTAATATCTTTTGTATATTGTCCTAAATGGTTTTTGCATGCAAAGAAAAATGAAAACAAATATTAGCTCACCAGTTGTCTAATGTTTAACCAATACTAAGCAGTATTACATGGTTCGATTGTAATACAGAAAGACAACTTATATTAGTAGATGAACCTAAACATGTCCTTAGTCTACTCGAAAATGAGAAAATTGATTGAAAGACTAATATGTCATAGATAAAGTCTAATTGGAGAAATGTTTTATCTTGGGCATCGGAGTGGATGACTCCCAGAAGATAGACATAGATGTGACTGATTGGACTGACAGTACATCGGACATGACCTAAGTAGAATAGATCCTAAATTCATTTATAAATTTATTCACTTATGATGTTCATAATGTGACATACATTAATTTTGAGTGGATGATGGACTATGTATACGTGACTCGTATACTTTGACGTAAGTAAAAGCTTGAGTTCGAATAGATAAGGAACTAAAAGTTGGTGCGTTGGGTATATGACTTCTGCAGTATGTAGCATAATTCACAATAGTGGAATTCATAGCCCAAGACATGAGTAAATGACATATTCTTATTGACATTACATGATAGATGAAAAATAAACGTGGCCACGAGTCGTTTGTCTTTGTGATGAATGACTTAAATACCATATGATAGTAATTGACTTTTCATGAATGAAGATATAATGGTTACCATGAGATAAAATATGATCATATTGGGAGAATAAATTTATCCCAAAGAGATTAAAGATATCCTATGAGGGTAATATTGAGAAACATGTCCATATTGTAGTAAACATAAAATTATTTTCTATGTATTCCTATGAGGGTAATGTTGGGAAACGTGTTCATATTGTAGTAAACATGTAATTATTTTCTATGTATTTGAACGATGCATAAATATATAAAATTAATTTCATATTTTACTATTATGTCATTTATATTTTTGTATTTTATGCTTTGCATACATAGCGGAACTATAACAAGCAAATATTAGCTCATTAATTGTCTAAGTTTAAACTGATGATAAGTTAAGAACGTTTGTATTGCGAGAACAATAACTTACTTCAGTAGATAATCTAAACGAGTCCATAATCTCGTAAAAGAATCAAAGTGAACATTTTATTCAAATACTTAGAATGACTATTATGTCATCTACAATTCCAATTGGGAAGACGACTAGTCTTGGCTATCGGAGTAGTTGACTCTACGGGTAGAGACATAGATGTATTCATTGGAAGGATGATATATTGGGCTAGACCCCAAATGAATTAATTCTGAATCAATTTGTGAATTAATTCACTTGTGACGTTAATGGTGTGTACCTAAATCTTGAGTTAATCACTGACAATACGTATGTAACTCATGTGCTTTAATATAAGTGGGGGCTTATACTCTAAAGATGATTGAGCCCATAGGCGATATGTTGGGTACATAGCTTGTTTATGACATGGCTTTACTAGAAACAATGGAATTCATAGCTTGATTAAAGAGTTAACGATATCGTCTCATTGACATTGTGTGGATTGATAAATTAGAACGTGGCCACGGGTTGCTCGTTCATGAGCGAGCAATTTATTACAGTCATTTGTTGACAGTAATAACATTAATCATTAAGAAGACACAGTGGTGATAATGAGATAAAATAAGATTGTATTGAGTGGATGGATTTAACTCAAAGGAATAAAAGATATCATATGAGGGTAACACACACATGACGACGTCATTAGGTAAAGCAGTTGGATGAATTGCTTTCGTAAAAAGTATACAACAAGGAGTTTTCAATCATGGTACTTCTTATGAACTCACTCCATGATTAAGTAATTGCGAATTATCGGAATGATGCTTTTGGATATAATTGTAATTATTAGAGCCAATTGTATATGTCTGATTGGTCCCTCTGCTAGTTCAACAAAAGCTCGACCAAACTGTAATTAGATCAAAAGAAAATTCTACAAATTTGGAAATAATTTAATTAAGTCGATTTATTTGATGTGAAATTAAATTAGGCGATTGTGAGAATTGTTCAACTAAAAATTTTGATTAAAAAAATTTCTTGAAAATTTAATTTGGAAAATCTTAGTGATTTTTTGGGAAAATTAGTTTTGATCAAGTAAAATTAAATTAATCAAATTAATTAAAACTAATATGATATTTTTGAAAATTAATTTTCAAGTCAGACAATTGGCCCAATGGGCAATTGAACTTAAAAGTTAGACCTGAGATCAAAAATTAGGCCTAAGAACCCAAAACCAAGACCAAAACCTAAAAATTGGTCGAACCGAGCTCGGTATTTGAAACCAAGTCGATCGGTTAGACCGAATCGATCGGGTTGTCACTGGACCAGACCAAACTAGCAACAGTTTAACCGACTCGAGGTGCTGTGAGGGTGTAGCACCTGCGATGGCACCATGGAACATGACGGTGCCAGTGGCGATGACGACGACATTTCGATGGTCGGTAGGTGGTTCTTCGACGGTTGTGCAGTGGAGGAATGACACTCTTACTGGGACTCTACTGGATAATATGATTTCAAATTAACTATTCCAAAAGTAATATTATTTAATAAATTTAATTTTAATACTTATCCTGATAGTATTTTATTAATTTAATATTAAAGTGATTATCTTAATAGTGACTTAAACATGTTTATTGATGGATGTGGGTTCAAATGTGTTTTGATAATGTTTTAAAATGATTTGGAACTTATTGATATCTTTTGATGATGTTCGGGAGTGTTTTGAAGTTTTTTGAGCTAATTTTCAAGTCCCCTACACCCAAGTATGGGTACCTTGCCTTTAGGTATCGGTACTTGGCAAGTTAGTAGCCAAAATGCTACATTATCAAGGCTAGGTACCGAAATATAGAGTCTATGTATCAATACCTTTGCACATGTATTCCTGAATTTGTGTTTTTCAAGCCCAAAACAACTTCGAATAAGGTCCAAACGATATAGTTTTACAACAAAACCTTAGAAATGATTTGAAAAGTGTTTTAAGACCTTTAAAATGACCTTTTAATGAATCAAAGTGAAATGTGAATAAATTTTCAAGATATTGCTTTATTATTTTACCTCCGGAAGTGTGCCTTTTAAATCGAATAAGTAAACAAAAAGTAGTTTTATCTTTTTACCTTATCCTAACACTTGAAAATAAATTTGTTTAAAGTTTGAAAATGTACCAAATGGGTTTATAAATGGGTTATTATGGATGATTGAGATCTTTAATGTAACATCCCAAACCCGGCCTAGGCGTTAAGAGTAAGTCTGAAGAGTTACATTAACATTACTAGGAATACCAGCTTTTATAAACAGAGTAAAAGAAACCGTTTGATAGCTTATAACAATCATAAAGTCCAACTGATAATTCAACAGCATTAGAAAGTCATAATACTAAGAAATACTAAAACTATTGATAATATAAATAAAGGTGAATATGTAGATTGACCGAGCTTCCACTACGCCGGCCCGATCAAGATTGTGAGTTACCTGAAATTCAGTCAACAACAAAATGAGTTAAGAACTCAATGTATGACCAATATAGATTCAATTAGAAGCACAATTATAATAATAAACTCCTAAACTCAAGTTTCATTCAAAATTGGAGATCAACCAGTACAGTTTTACACATCAGTTGAATGGCAGAACAATTCCAGTTCAGATATAGAATAGATCAGAAACAGATGCAGTTATTCCTATCCCCATCCGCTACACACCATCTCCAACCAACCCAACACACCGATAAATGAGTTTATAACCCTTCCAACCCTACACACCATATAGTGTCGGTCCGACGCATTCAATGTAATTGTAGACTAGCTGCCAGATCAATTACAACAGAACGCCTGATTAACATATAACTTGCGGCTTAGCCACTGAATCAAACAGATTACTTCCTCTTTTACACAATTCCCACCAAATGCAAATGTAAATTACAGATATTAAGAACGCGCACACCGTCATTCAGATTTAATTCGTATTTAGATGGTATAGATCAATATCATCAGTAGTCATCACAATTAGTATCCATTTATATACTTACAGCTCAGTATCAGATTATCAGATAGCAACTCATATGGTCTAATACAGATCATAAGTGCACTACGGAAGGCCAACATTCATTTTAAACAACACTTGTCTGACCCCACACGGCCTGGCACACGCCCGTATATCTTACATGACCTGACACACGCTCATGTTGTCTGCTCGTGTGGTCCCAAATCGCAAACAGTGAGTCACACGGCCTGGTCACACGCCCTTGTCTTTGGCTCGTGTGATCTCTAAAAGCAATAGTAAGTCACACGGCTTGGACACACGCCCGTGTCCTTGTCCTGTGTGAACCCTACACTAACCTAATCATACATGGCTTGGACATATGTCCGTGTCCCTTGCCCGTCTGGCTTATATTTGGTAAACAGTGAGTTACACAGCCTACCACACGGCCTGGCACACAGTCGTGTGGCATCGACAGCCATGTTTTTTCTGCGTCCAAAATTCGCAAAAACTTGGGTTGTCAGTACGCACCTGAAGTAGTTTTGAAGTAAGAGCAACGTAGAAGACTCCCGAAGCCTAAAACGACCATTCAATAACACAATTAAACAATTTAATTGACGACAAATCCAATTACGCACAGAAAACTAAGTCGAAAGTTTCGACGCAAAACCTTCAACAATTTTAGACTTACTGACAAAATTAACAGCGACTACTCGAGTTATTGTGCTCAGAATCGTTGCTTTTGATATTCTCGCCTAAAATAAAACCAAACGGTCACTTAAAAGAAGGTTTAAACAATTCGAGTTGTAAACAACTCTGGCGAAAACAAACGAATCACCGTTTAACGGAAGTCCTATGATTACCGATATTAAGGATGCTTGTACTTACCCGACAACAGCAACAACCAAAACGTGCAAATACAAGCAACAATTGGATGAAGGAAAAGAAAAGAAAAAAATAAAAAGAAAGGAACGAAAAAGGAAGAAGAAAATGAAAGAAATGGATAGTAGCAGGAGAAGGAAATGTTCAATTTAAGTTAACCACCAATCGAAATTTCGACATGAAGCAAAAATATTACCTAACGCATACACTGAAACACGAACACAAGATTACAGGATAAACAAATGCTTAACCAATGAATTAACAGGCTCATTCTTAACATAGATTTACACAAAATTAAGTTGAAGTCAACAACTCAATAGCATAGATGAATTAAAATTGAATCAACAAAACTTCTAAGACACGACTCGAACTCTTGACCTTGAACACATTAGGAAAACGCATAGCCACAAATATAAATACTTAATTACAATAGAATTCAATGGTTAGATATTCAAATTTTTGGGGAGTTACAACTAAATTCGTTTATAATGAAATTTTGCCAAAGGAAGTTTTTTCAGTGTGAGTATTTTTTCAATATGGCATCACTAGCCCGTACCAATAGTCGGTACAAATGATGGGTATTACAATCCTAGCTTGAAATACCAATATCCAGCACTTCCTAATTTTATCATGTCGAAACTAACTTTTATTTTGAAAAAACAAAAATTAGTTGTCGATGAAAATTTGGAGTCGCCACCAATCTTTTATTAAGGTGTGATTGGACCACCTAAAAATGATTTTGGTCTACGAGTTTTAGAAAAACAGGTTCGGGAGTCAGTTACGTTTAAGGAAGGATTAGCACCCTCGTAACGCCCAAAAATTGGTACAAAATTGATTAATTAATGTCTTAAAGTCGAGAGTTAAAAAAATGCGATCCTTATCTAAATATTATTATTTATTGAGACTCACCCATTTTGAAAAAGAAAACGTCACACCCAATGCGTTAGGGCACGGCATTTTATTTCTTCAAAAATGAGTTTGTCCAAAATACTCGTGTAATAAAATTTAAGAGAATATTCATTTATTTAAAATTTATAAGGAAATCGCGGCCCAATACGTTAGGACACAATTTCTCAAAATTTTAAACATTAATATTTCATTTTATTATTATTTTTTTAGAAAAATTTTTATCTCGAGAATTCAACGCGTCACATCCAATACGTTAGGACACCACATGTTGAATTCCCGATGACAATTTTTATTTTGTTTGATTAAAGAGCAATTCCCGGTTGTTAGATTTTACAAAGAAAATCAGAACCCAATACGTTAGGGCTCAATTTTCTTGAAAATCCTAAATACGGGTATTATCTCTATTTTGAAAATTTTCTATTTTTAAACTCGAGTAAAAAAATGTAATGTTATATTGGATGTATGGATAAATGTCGCAATAACAAATAATAAATACAACAACGATATAGAAATAACATAAATAGCAAATAAACGAAATTAAAAAATAATGACATACTGAAATATCTAATAAATGAACAAAAATAAATAATAATCAAAAAATCCTTTAGAAAATAAATGAAAATAAAAATAAATAAACGAGTGAAAGAAATAAACAAAATTATAAAATAAAAATAAAATAAAAAATAGAATATAAAGTGTGTATATAATATGTATATTGAAATTATGAAGAAAAAAACATGGATTTACATATAAAATTTGGGATTATAGAATTTAAATAACAAAATATATAATGTATTTATGAAAATAAAGAAAAAATATAAAAATATATATATAAATTATAAAATTTGTGTTAAAAATATAAGTAGGTAGTTAAACATTTTGAAAATAAAATAAAACATAGATGTATGCGTACATATATATAAATATAATAATCATTAGAAAAATAAATATATATACATGTACACATAAAATATATTAAAAATAATTAAATAATATCTACAAGTATCAAAATTAATTAAATACAAAAAAATAAACATGTGTACATGAGAAAATATTAATTAGAAACATATGCATATATATATAAATATAAAAATATTCATTAGAAACATACATATGTGCATATATATATAAATATAAAAATATTCATTAGAAACAATATACGAATCAATAAATAAATTATACACAAATCAACAAAATAAGAACAAGTCACGAAAATAAGAACGCAAGAGAGAGAAATTTGAGTAAATACTCTTAAGAATTATTATTACTCCCCAACTCCCCCCTTTACAATGAAGGGAGAGGCATCTATTTATAGTTGAGCCTCCCCAAATCCAACGGTACAGATTAATTACATCAACGGCTAAGATTAAAAGGTATCTACGAATTAAATCTCTAATATTAAAAAATCATATCTTTTAAGATTGCATATCATATCTAAGATTTCATATCATATCTAAGATTGCATAACATATCTAAGATTACATATCATATCTAAGATTGCATATCCTTGAAGATTATGTTTCCATATGCGTCAAGCTTGTAGATAGACCTTCAACCTTTTCAAGTAATGGGCCATCCCGATCGGGCCAAATGATATAATTTTGGACTTTGTTTTATTATTTGGGTTTATTATTTTTTTATGAGCCCGAGCTAAATTGGCCTATTACAGCTGCCCCTCTTTGCTCATTATCGTGTAACGAGAACGGAGCAAAGACTTTAGAAATGGCCAATTTTGCCTGGCCGTGCTAGACTTTAGCGCTCTTCTTCTTCTTCAAATAGCTTCATTCATTCCTACTGCATCTTCAGAGGTATAGGGCGGTGCTTCAACCTACTCCACCGCAATGCCGGGAGATAGGATTTGCGTTGTAGTTTTTCAAAATTTGCTATCTTTAATCGCTCCTTGCAACTCCAAGGAGATAAGACTTATAGCTTCAACTTGATCTGCTGCAACTCTAAAGATGAATTTGATGCGATCTGCTCTACTGTAATTTCAGAGAGATTCTAATCCACTCCACTACAACTTTAGGGAGATGAGATTTGTTTATTTAGTCTGCCCCACTGCAATTTCAGGGGGATAAGACTTGATTTCTTGAGTCTGCTCCACTGCAACTTCAGGGAGATAAGACTCGCTTTCTTGGGTCTGCTCCATTGCAACTTCAGGAAGATAAGACCTGATGCGATCTACTCTCTGCAACTTCAGAGAGATAAGATCTGTGATTTTAATCCACTCCACTGCAACTTCAGGGAGATAGGATTATTGGCTTTAATCTGTTACACTGCAACTTCAGGGAGATAAGATTCGCTATCTTCAGTCTGCCTTACTACAACTTCAGGAGGATAAGGCTTGCTTACTTAGTCTGCTCCACTGTAACTTCAGGGAGATAAGATTAGATGCGATCTGCTCTCTATAACTTCTGAGAGATAAGATCTGCGATTTTAATCCGCTCCACTGCGACTTTAGAGAGATAGGATTATTGGCTTTAATCTGCTCCACTGCAACTTTAGGGAGATAAGATTCGTCATCTTCAGTCTTTTAAATTGCAATATTGGGGAAACAAGATTTGCCGTCGTAGCTTCAATCTGTTCCACTACACCGCCAGGGGAGTAAGATTCACCGTCATGGTTTCAATCTGCTCCACTGTAATGCCAAAGAGATAGGATTTGCTGCTAACAACTTCAATCCGCTCCACTTCAGCTAATCCAAGCCTTAACGCCAGAGAGATAAGATTCACCGTCGTGGCTTCAATATGCTCCGCTACAACGCTAGGGAAATAAGATTCGCCGTTGTGACTTCAATCTTTTCCATTGCAACGACAAGGCGATAAGACTGATGTCTTCGATCTGCTTCACTGCCAGTACAGGAAGGCAAGATATGCTATTTTCAACCTACTTCACTGTTGCTCAGGGAGATAGGATTCACAATCTTCAACCTATTCCACTGCTGACCAGGGAGATAGGACTTACAATCTTCAATCTATTCCACTACTGTCTAGGGAGATAGGGCTGGGGTCATCAATCTGCTTCGCTGTCGATGCAGGAAGGCAATATCTGATATTTTTAATCTGCTTCGTTGCAACCCATGGAGGCAAGACTGGTGTCTTCGATCTGCTTCGCTGTTGGTGCAGGAAGGCAAGATCTGCTATTTTTAACCTGCTCCGCTACAACCCAGGGAGGCAAGGTTGGTGTCTTCGATCTGCTTCGCTATCAGTGTAGGAAGGCAAGATCTACTATTTTAACCTGCTCCATTACAACCTAGGGAGGCAAGGCTGGTGTCTTCAATCTGCTTCGCTGTCGGTGTAGGAAGGCAAGATCTGTAATTTTTAACTTGCTCCACTGCAACCCAGAAAGGCAAGACTAGTGTCTTCGATCTGCTTCGCTGTCGGTGCAGGAAGGCAAGATCTACTATTTTTAACCTGCTTCGCTGCAACCCAGGGAGGCATGGCTAGTGTCTTCTATCTGCTTCGCTGTCGGTGCAGGAAGGCAAGATCTGCTATTTTTAACCTGCTCTGCTACAACCCAGGGAAGCAATGTTGGTGTCTTCGATCTGCTTCGTTGTCGGTGCAGGAAGGCAAGATCTGTTATCTTCACTGATCTGCTCTCTGGGGAACATGACCTGTATAATAAACCTAATTATGCCTAATGAAAAAATATTGGCTCAAAAATGAATGCAAAGATGTATTTTATTAGAATAATGACGTTCAGGCATGAGCCTATTTCACAAAGGAATTTCTATCATTTTTAGGCTAAAAACAACAAAAATGTTATGAACATTACTCTAAATAAGCTCTAAAAATTACAGGGATTTCTTCCGCAGTTCAATTACTTAGAACACTCCCAGATTTATCAAGGCGGATATCTAACAAGGTCCCCCTTTCATTTGTGTCTCCCTATATGTCATTGATGTGAACACTTCTCAACATCTCCTCATATATTGCATTCACCCTATTGTCAATCATGATTGGGTAGCGAATTTTCTACATTAAATGAGCCATCTAACTTGACAATACCCATGTTGATGAATTTTTCAACTAGATTTTTTAAGGCAATGCAATTCTCTATTGAGTGTCCTGTAATTCCCGCATGATAATCACATTGTGCACTTGCATCGTACCATTTGGGATATAGAGACTGTGGAGGCTTCACATGTAAAGGAGAAACAATATGCGCATCGAATAAGCTTTGATACAGCTCCTTGTACGACATTGGAATTGGCGTGAACTGGAGTTTTTCAGTACCTTACTTCACACATGATTCTTATCTTGATGAACCTTGCTGATTAGCAATCGATTTACTGTACGTATTCACGTTGTTCACCCCATTTTCTTTTTCTTTTGAAGCTTGCCTTCTATTATTTCCTCCAGCATCAATCTTTCTGCTCCTTATGGCGCTTTCAATCATTTCACCATTCATGATTATGTCAGAAAATCTTTTTGTGGCACTCCCTAACATATGTGTGATGAACGGAGCTTTCAATGTATTTATATTCAGCATTGTCATTTCCCTTTCTAGGAGCGGTGGCTGAACTTGGACGGCGACCTCCCTTCACCTCTGTGCGTATTGCCTAAAAATTTCATCGGGCTTCTTTTCGATGTTTTGTAGAGTGATTCTATTAGGTACCATGTCAGTTACATGATTGTACTACTTTATGAATGCCTGTGCTAAATCTCTCCATGAATTAATCTTGGTACGACTCAATTGATTGTACCACTTGGACGCTGCCCTTGTGAGGCTATCCTGGAAACAATGTATCAGCAACTGGTCATTAGTAACATACCCAGTCATCCTCCTACAAAACATAGTAATATGGGCTTCGGGACTACTAGTTCCATTATACTTCTCAAACTCGGGCATTTTGAATTTGTAAGGGAGTACTAAATCCGGAACCAAGCTTAATTCTTTAGCATCAATCCCATAATAGCTCTCAGCACTTTCCATTGCTCTAAATTTCCCTTCCAGCCGTTTATACTTTTCTTCTAGCTGTTTTGGCAGTTCATCCTTCATTTTCTCCTTTTCAGTTGTTTCGTCGAAGTCAGGTATAGCAGGATTAACAAGGTTGTCTCCGGGTTAGAGCCTGATCCAGCTTGAAAATTTATTGGTGTTGCAGCACCGGCCTGAAGCTGGTGAGGCTTGATGGTGACAGAGAATTTGCGCGGATATACCTCAACATGCTAAAGGGTAAAGCCTGGGGGATAAACATGTCCCTTACTGTCTCCTTCTTCAACATTGATCACAGAGCCCTTTCCTTTATCAACTTCTCTAGTCAACAACTGAGTTAACTGAGTTATCATTTTCCCCTGAGATTCCATCATTTTTTCATCATCTTTTGTTGAATTTTCTTAAGCTGTTCATTCATTTGTTGTTGAAGCTGATCCTGCATCTCCTTTTGGAATTGTTCTAGCCTTTCCATTCTTTGGTCCATGTCCTTAGTTTTTGATCGAGTACCGTAGCAGTGTTTGGTGGGTTGGTTGGTTTCCAGATTAACTGAAATAAATTTACTCAATTAGACTCTTTCAATGCATATGATGTCATGGAATGCAGATGCATGAAATGAATGTCTAAAGAGACATTGATTCTGATTCAATTACATTTAAAAAACTTTTCTAGAAAACAAATCTCTTTACATAAAATGGATATTTATACGGCCTTGCCCTCATAGGCGAAGGCATTCGATCCTCTTCTTCATTCGAGTGTTAAGATAAATCTCACGAACTCTTCAAAAGAGACGTCTCTTCCATCTCTTCTTTGCTTGATCCGGGCCATAACTCATTGCTCACTCATCCTCGTGATGCTCGTTGTCTTCTCTTTAAGAAAGTTCAGCAGCTCTCGAATAATCTTTGTTATCTTGAATCCTTGGGCAACGGAGTAAAGTCACAAATTCTTCCATCGCCCTTCTTGTGTTTCTAGGAATATATTCAGGCAACCGTATTATTTTCCATTTTATCAAGAAATCCATTTTCTTATGACAAGCTTTCTAAGTTAGTAATCGAATGTGAATCAACACCTCTTTTAATGAAATGTCATGTCATGCAATAAAACACGAAAAGTCAGTACCATATTTAAACATTGAAAGCAATCAAGAAATAGTAGAAACACCTATTCGGGCATCTACTAGGGTTCAGTGTAGCTCTGCCTAGTGTGGATTCCTAAAGTTCACTATATGAGGTTTGGCTTCTAGAGCAAAGGTACCCGAACCAGCAGATTCCTCGATCCTCACCCATTATAGGCTCATATGAATCGAGTTCAGTTCAGGGGAATACATTTTCCTATGGCTGCACGGAGATGAAAATCTCACGAAGACATAGGTACGGATGTATCCCGAAAGTGGTCCACTACCCTGCACGGAGGTGAAAACCTCACGAAGAACTAGTTTCTCGCTCCCACTTAAAAGAGTAAAATTATTCGACTCATGTAATGTGTAATGCAAACAATACTTAAATCCATTAAGCAAGAAATAATGAATGCAACAGGATACCATGAAATTTTAAAAAAAAAATTCTCGACCATAAGACAAGAATTAATCAACTTTGTGGCTCGACTCTCTTTTTTAAAAAAGTCCCTAGTAGAGTCACCAAGCTGTCGAAACCAACTTTTATTTTGAAAAAACAAAAATTAGTTGTCGATGAAAATTTGGAGTCGCCACCAATCTTTTATTAAGGTGTGATTGGACCACCTAAAAATGACATTGGTCTACGAGTTTTAGAAAAACAGGTTCGGGAGTCAGTTACGTTCGAGGAAGGATTAGCACCCTCGTAACGCCCAAAAATTGGTACAAAATTGATTAATTAATGTCTTAAAGTCGAGAGTTAAAAAAATGTGATCCTTATTTAAATATTATTATTTATTGAGACTCACCCATTTTGAAAAAGAAAACGTCACACCCAATGCGTTAGGGCACGACATTTTATTTCTTCAAAAATGAGTTTGTCCAAAATACTCGTGTAATAAAATTTAAGAGAATATTCATTTATTTAAAATTTATAAGGAAATCGTGACCCAATACGTTATACGTTAGGGCACAATTTCTCAAAATTCTAAACATTGAATATTTTATTTTATTGTTTTTTTTAGAAAAATCTTTATCTCGAGAAATCAACGCGTCACATCCAATACGTTAGGACACCACATGTTGAATTCCCGATGACAATTTTTATTTTGTTTGATTAAAGAGCAATTCCCGATTGTTAGATTTTACGAAGAAAATCAGAACCCAATACGTTAGGGCTCAATTTTCTTGAAAATCCTAAATACGAGTATTATCTCTATTTTGAAATTTTTCTATTTTAAACTCGAATAAAAATGTAATGTTATATTGGATGTATGTATAAATGTAGCAATAACAAATAATAAATACAACAACGATATAGAAAGAACATAAAGAGCAAATAAACGAAATTAAAAAACAATGAAATACTGAAATATCTAATAAATGAACAAAAATAAATAATAATCAAAAAATATCCTTTAGAAAATAAATGAAAATACAAATAAATAAACGAGTGAAAGAAATAAACAAAATTATAAAATAAAAATAAAATAAAAATAGAATATAAAGTGTGTATATAATATGTATATTGAAATTATGAAGAAAAAAACATGGATTTACATATAAAATTTGGGATTATAGAATTTAAATAACAAAATATATAATGTATTTCTGAAAATAAAGAAAAAATATAAAATATATATATAAATTATAAAATTTGTGTCAAAAATATAAGTAGGTAGTTAAACCGTTTTGGAAATAAAATAAAATATAGATGTATGCGTACATATATATAAATATAATAATCATTAGAAAAATAAATATATATACATGTACACGTAAAATATATTAAAATAATTAAATAATATCTACAGATCAAAATTAATTAAATACAAAAAATAAACATGTGTACATGAGAAAATATTAATTAGAAACATACATATGTGCATATATATATAAATATAAAAATATTCATTAGAAACAATATACGAATCAATAAATAAATTATACACAAATCAACAAAATAAGAACAAGCTACAGAAAATAAGAACGCAAGAGAGAGAAATTTGAGTAAATACTCTTAAAAATTATTATTACTCCCCAACTCCCCCCTTTACAATGAAGGGAGAGGCATCTATTTATAGTTGAGCCTCCCCAAATCCAGCGGTACAGATTAATTACATCAACGGCTAAGATTAAAAGGTATCTACAAATTAAATCTCTAATATTACAAAATCATATATTTTAAGATTGCATATCATATCTAAGATTACATATCATATCTAAGATTGCATATTATATCTAAGATTACATATCATATCTAAGATTGCATTTCCTTGAAGATTATGTTTCAATATGCATCATGCTTGTAGATAGACCTTCAACCTTTTCAAGTAATGGGCCATCCCGATCGAGCCAAATGATATAATTTTAGACTTTATTTTATTATTTTGAGTTTATTATTTTCTTATGAGCCCGGGCTAAATTGGCCTATTACATATCATACGCAAACATTTAACCATATATTAATAATTAAACTTTCCAAAAATTTTCAAAGCAATCAATATCAAATAACAATCTAAGAGGATTGAGAAACACCATTTCTTACTTTATTGAAGCTTTCTCTCTTTAGCTTCAATTTTATCTGTTAAGACTCAAACCAAACCTTTGCTGAAAGTGGAGAGATTTAAGGTGGAAATGAGTTTTGGAGATGAGTTTATTAGTGATTTTGACAAAAACTCAAGATTTGAGCAGTGGGTTTTAAAGCGATTTCAAGAAAAAGCAAGAAAATTAAAGAGAAGAAGACAGACTCCATGGGATGGGGGGTGGTCATGCAACAAGTTGATGGAGATGAGTTTTTCATTTTTTCAAGAAGATGAGTTTCTTAGTGATTTTGACAAAAACTCAAGATTTGAGCAGTGGGTTTTAAAGCGATTTCAAGAAAAAGCAAGAAAATTAAAGAGAAGAAGACAGACTCCATGGGATGGGGGGTGGTCATGCAACAAGTTGATGGAGATGAGTTTTTCATTTTTTCAAGAAAATTAAAGAGAAGAAGACAGACTCCATGGGATGGGGGGTGGTCATGCAACAAGTTGATGGGGATGAGTTTTTCATTTTTTCCCACTTTTTAAACCATTTAAAAAAAAATTATCATAACAAGTCAAAGTCAACACACATCTTAAATGTGTGGTCCACAACTCATCTCACCACAATTCACATCCAATGGTCCAAAATAGTTCTAAATACCAATATCTCATCAAAATAATATTTCCAAAACTTGATTTTTAAGAATTGACCAAAATTCCCTTAATAAAATTATCATTTTGCCCTTTTTTTTTTGTCACTTTGCACAATTTCTTCACAACAATGCGTAAGTATCAAATCCAAATCTCAAAATTCACATTTAACTCTTAATAATAATTCTGAGATGGTAAAAATTACACTTTTACCTCTTCTCGACAATAAATGAAAATTTTACGATTTAGTCCATATACTTTCCAATCTCTCTAATTTGATCTCAAAATGATTTTCATCACACCAATACATATTCCAACTTATTCTTATGACAATTAATCAACAATAATTCAACTTTCTTATTTTAGTCAAATTTTCACTTTAGCCTTCAAACTTTTTAAAATTTTAAATTTGGTCTTTTGCCTCATTTCCACATCCAAAATGCTTTTCATTGATTTCCATTTTCAATACAAATTCTTCTTTCATAAAATTATGTCTTTGACTCATATTTTAAATTTTCTTGCAAATTTACTATACCCAATCTCGGAATAGTATCATTTATCATATTAAAAATTTTGGGGTGTTACATAACCGAAGAATAAACCAAAAATAAATCTAACATCATTGTTAGCAAAAAAAAAGCACTCCATAAAACGAGTTTAAAAAGATCCCATATGTTTTTCAAATGTAACGAAATAATAATAGACTAAAAATTCTATTACACGAGTATGCATGTGGTAATTACGTATTTAGAACACCGGTGTGTTTAAAAGTATCATATAATAAATAATGAAACATATTTTTGAAACTAATTAATAATGACACATGTCATATGTGCAATATTAAAATGAAAATATTAGATTAAATCGTGAGTAAAACAAAATTTAAACATGTAAATACATCGATTAAAATATTAAATGCACTACAATTGTTTATAATGGTGTTATCATCAATCTTGAGTTAATGTCGAGTTAACTTGTAATACTAACTCAAATAACAACATTATCAATATATACAATTGATGGAATAATAAAGTTTGCATAATAAAATTAAAGTGTACAAAACATTTCAAGATAAAGTTTTGTTTGAGTGGACAAGTAAAAGTTTTATTGACGTGGCGAAACTAGGGGGCTAGCAGGGGATCTGGCCCTCCTAAAATGAAAAATTTTTCATATGGCCCCTTTAAAATTTTTAAAATTTTAAATTAGTAAAAGTAAAATTACGCTTTGGCCTCCCTAAAAATATAAAAATTTGATTTAATTCTTTAAAAATTATAAAAATATGGTCTATTAAAATAATGAAATTGCATTTTTATATCGTAAAAATTACAATTTAATTTCAGTCCCTTAAAAATTTTCTAGTTTCGCCTAATCATGGGTTTGAATTTCACCATATTCAAATTATTTATTATTATTTTAAATAAAAGACTAAAGAGCCTTAGAATAATATAGTTTATTTTAATACTAAAAGATATTTTCATAATTTTCCTAATCAAATTGATGTCGATTATCTCCTACGCTAACTCAATTAAGGGTTAAATAAAATATAAACATACAATTGATGAAATAAAAAATGTACATGACAATATTAAAATGTACAAAACATTTCAACGAAAGAAATAGTTTTTTATCTTATTCAGTAAGAGAAAGCATTGGTTGAGCAAAGAAGTTAAAGTTTTATCAATGCAAATAGGATGGATTTAAATCTCATCATATACAAATTATTTATTGATCCTTTTAAAATATAAAAAATTAAATTTTCGTAAAAATATTCATAATTTCTCTAGCTAATTAATGTTATATACTACAACTCAATCGAAGTATAGGAGTATAAATAGATAATTTTGAAGTATAAAAGAGTGATATTTGACAGCTTCAAATAGAGGTTTTTGTTTTCTTTTTACTCCGACTCAGACCATTGATTTCTGATTTTCTCAACGCTGTCAATAGCATAGGCTCAATGATCAGAATTCTCATACATTTCCTCCATTACAGTTAATTAAATATGCAAACAACCTGCAAAATCCCATATTAAAAGTTCCAAACGTTATAACTACTATTTATATTATACTATATATGTGTGATAAACACTAGGTTCAATCATGGCATCACCTTAATAGGCAATATAAAATTTACCATATAGTTGCCTTAGGCTCTAAAACTGGGTTCAATATTCAGTGGCAAAATATTTATACAAATCATGCCTTGAGATTGATATTTGAGTCAACATTGCGGGGGTGTAGCGTAAGTATCAACATCATCCAAGAAGCTCATGTCATTGTTAATGGGGAAATCCAACAGCAGTTGCAGCGCAGTGTCTGATGAATCTTCGGACTCGTTCGAACTTGATGAGAAAGATGCATCGAACATGATGGGATCCTCAGTCCGACTGCTTTTAGGGGTTGAAGACCCTGCTGCGATGGGCCCAACATCAATGGTGACACCCGAAACCGACCCACATTTTGTGGATGAAGAGGCTTGAGAAATAGGGCTTCTGCAATCGGCTTTAGCTTCTCCGTTCAATTTCCGAAACGATTCTCCAACTTCGGAATTCCATAAGCGTAGGAAAAAGTCAGGGTCAGGTTTCACCGACGTTGGTGGTGAATTGAAGAAGAGTGACTCCTTGGAAAGGCGAGCCTCCGCTTCCAGCCTAGCGCTCTCCCATTGAGCCATGTGACGGGTGGCAGGAGATGAACGTGGTCTGGTGGTTGGACCGCCAGAGGTGAACGGCTCGTGGGTCAGTGGGTCAACACCCATGCAAAGCAGGCGTTTCTTCAAGTGAGTGTTCCATAGGTTCTTGATCTCATTATCAGTTCGTCCTGGTAATTGAGAAGCAATGGCTGCCCACCTGGATTCCACGAAGAAGATGAAATAAATGAAACTCTTTTAAGAAATTAATAAGCTAAGAAATGAAGAAAAAAAAACCTGTTTCCAAGAATGGCATGAAGCTGGATGACAAGCTTCTCTTCGTCAAGAGTGAAGGGGCCGCGTTTTATGTCAGGCCTAAGATAATTTGTCCACCGAAGCCGGCAACTCTTGCCGCAACGACGAAGACCTGTCAATGTCGAAATCAGTCCCTTTATGGGTTGTAGAGGACTCACACGACAAAACAGAAACTTCCAAAGTGCTTCAAAGTTCAAACAAAGTGTATAAACTATATATACAAAATAGTACATGATATTGACAAGAAGCAGATAGAATTTATGAGAAAAAGGGGTTTTGTAGGAGTGAAGTGAGGAGGCAAAAGTGGAGTCAAAATCACCAGAAAGCTTAGGAAGAGAACGCCAGCTTCCATGGCCATGTTTGTTGATGTAATTTATAAGTATCTCATCTTCTTCAGGACCCCATGGCCCTTTCTTCAAACCTTTCCTCTCACAACATGGCCTCCTCCCCATTCCCTTTTCCCTAATTTATGATTTCAGAATGCCAAAACAACACCAATTTTCAGAATGAATAAGAAGGCTGAGTGGGGGTGTTTCTGAGTGATGAAACGCTATAAAGTAGAATCATAAAAAGAAGTACAAGAAGAGGGTGAAAAGAGATGGGTTTTAAAAGAAGGCAGTTTGATGTTATCTAGGCAAATTGAAAGTGATTATTATGTAATAAATATAAAAGTAGGGTTCATACAAGCAAGCAATAAGGATCAGCGAGTTTCAAGCTGACTTGCACTGCTTTTCAATTAATATGGAGGTAATACAAAACAGTGTACGTATGCACGTATTTATGTTGATTGAAGAAACACTTGAATGTTGAAAACACTTATCATTGAGAGAAGATAATAAAACAAGAAAAAGATTGTACAAACAGTGAAGAGAGTTAATGAGGGGTTCCTGTTTTTGAGGTTTCTGAGTTGCAGAGAAATAGAAAGAAAGAAATCAAAAGAAATAAAGAGAGAGAAAGAAAGTGCAATGAAGATGAAAGGGAAGCATTAATAATGGATTCTCTGAGAGAAAGGACAAAAATATATGCAAGGGATTAATGGCGATGACAATGACATTGGCCATGAAATAACTCACCCCGCATAAATACCAAGTGTTGGGTGGGAATTGGGGGCAGAGAGAGGGGTGGACTTTTCAGTTTGGAAAATCAAACTAATGAATGGAGAAAGGGAATGATTTTATTTTGGGGGGTTGAATTGAAGGGTTCATTTTCTTATTAGCCTGTGTGGATATTGTGAGAAAATGAAATGTTTTTCCTTTCCTTTTAAAAGTCGAAGAAAGACATGGCTAGTCATTTCAGCTCAACAATAAATTTGGTCAATGGCAAGTAGAATATCAGGTCGGCTTGTAATTATTACATCTCATTGCAGATGAACTTATCCCATGTCTCTTTTACTCATTTATCATCTAATTTATACCTAAGTTTAGAAATTATTATTTTAGGTTATTCGTAAATTTATATTTTAATTATTTACTCTTAAATAATTAAACTTTTATTTAAGCTATTTACGAATTTCTACCACTTTTGTTATAAGCCCAATCATATTTAAAAGAAAAGTTTGATCTATGAAAGTTTTTATTTAAGTCGTTTGATTGTTGCCTTTTTTCTATAAGAAGATAAATATAAACTACTTATTTAGTCTTCTAACTTTTACCCCAAAATGAAATTTTTATAATTTCGTTATCTAATTTTATGGTCCTTTCATTTTAGTTATTCAACGTTAAATTTCTAACGATGGTTGATTGTACATATCACATCATATTTACACTTTCATTTTGATCACCTAAGTTTTAAGTTGCTTCCATTTGTGTCACACAATAAATATTTTTTAAAGTATTGATCGTGTAAACAAATACTAAAGTGAAAAAAACGGTATAAATTAAAATAAAATATTAAAATTTGTCAAATTGTACTTATTTATCTCGTTACCAAAAATTCTAATTTTTAAAATTATTGAATTTTAAATTTCAAACATCAAAATCAATTAAACTAATTGTTGATTTTTTTATCCTTCATAATGTCAATCAATTTGTTACTATAATTTTAAAATTGATTAAAATTTTGTTGTATGTTTCTAGATTATTCTTAACAAAATCAACTCAAATAACTCATATTTAATAATTGTCTACAAAACTTAAAATTCTTTTGATTATATTATCTTAAATCTTCCATGCTAAGCTAAAAGCAAAGAAAAATCCTTATAATTAATTAAATTAACTATTTATTCTTCATTTGGGTAAAGAAGTGACAAAAAATTATGGGGTTTGTTTGGCATGAAAGATAAAACTAATTAATTGTAATGATTTTTCTTTGTTTTATCTTAGCATGGAATATTCAAGAACATATAATAACAAAAAAAATTTGGGCTTCAGAGACAATCATTAAATATTAGTTATTTGAGTTGAAACATAAAATAAAGTTTTAAATTTTAGAAGGAGATTAATTTAATAAATTCAATATTATACTAACAAATCAACTGACACTATCAAGGGATAATTTTCAATAATTTATTAAATTGATTTTGATGTTTTAAAATTTAAATTTTCAATATTGAAAAAAATTAGAACTCTCGGCAATGGGGTAAACAAGTACAATTTGATATTTTTTTAATTGATTGTTTTAATTTCTATCACTTTTTCATTTTAATTCTTAATGTGCTTTTACCCCCAACCAATACTTGAAAATTATATTTTTTGGGTGACCAAAATGAAAGCAACTTAGAAGTTGGATGACCAAAATAGAAGTTTTAAACATGATATAACATGTACATTTAACCATTGTTAGAGATTTAATGCTTAGGTGACTAAATTTAAAGCGCCTTAAAAGTTGGGCGATGAAATCGCAAGGATTTCATTTAGGGTGACCAAAATGAAAGTGCCCTAAAAGTTGGGTGACCAACTAGGTAGTTTATCCATAAAAAAAAGTCTTACAAGCTAGCTTCAAGCAATGATTCGACGGTCAGTACAATGGATCAATATCATCGACGAGTAGAATAACTTACCTTAGATCCAAATCAATTTGGCGATCAGTATTCAAGATCAACAAAGAAAATCGTTTGGATTTTGGTTTGAAGATTTATGACTTTTAAAGCTATTTCATGAAACAAAATTGAACTGTAGAAGAGAAGGGAAAGGAAAACTTTTGATTGGTCCAAGTGGAGAGAACAAATGTCATACAACAATGTTTAATAGCATAATGACTTAAATGAAAACTTTCAATTAGTTCAATGATCATTTTGTAACATTTTGAAGTTGAGTGACCAAAAATAAACTTATTAATAGTTTTGTGACATTGGGTGTAGTTTACCCTAAATTATTTTGGCCCAATTTAATACTTGAATTTGGGATTTAGGGCACTCTCCCCTCATTAGCCCCTTAATCAATGTTATTGGAACCAAATCGAACCGATTGAATCAAGAATTGGTTGGGGTACCGGTTTGAGAAAAGACTTGGGATTGATGAGTCGAAAACTAGTACGGATTGATGGAACTGATTTTAATCATTTTCTAAATTTTCTAATGATCTATTTAATCAAACTGTCCAAATCAATCAAATCAGTCTGACCAACTGGATCGACAAACTGATGACCTAATTAGTCCAATTCTAAAATGCTTGTCCTTAATCTCTCATCCCTCATCCCCTTTCCTTTCATCCTCATCTTTTATTTTCTCGTTTCCTTCATCTCCTTCCCTATCCTTCTCTCTTTTGGTCCTTTTAATTTCATAATAATAAAAAATCTAATATTTTATGAAAATTAAAAAAAAAACATAAAATTACTAAAAAAATGTCGAGAATGAATATGGATAAATAGTTGTCCTAGTTCAAACGTATTTTGACAAGCAATTGTCCTGGTCCATTCTAATGTTAAATAATATTCTAATATTTTAAATTTTTAGATTTTATATATTTTAAATTTTAAGACAATAATATATAAAAAAATGGCATGTTAAAAAGTATGTCTAGAATGAACTTGGCTAAATGATTGTCGAAATTCAAATAAACCTAAATAACTATTTATCTAGATTCATTCCCTATGTGTAACAAAGTATGCTTTTTTTGTATAAATTTTAAATATTTTATTTTTATTTTTTGCCACGTGTCAAAATGCAAGGGTGTCACGTGTCACCGTGCTATTGGTTGTCAATGGCACATCAGCGTATTTTAACGATGTTAGTTAGGTACCTAAAAATATACGAAGTTGACTTAGAGTTTTCAAGTTAGATACTAATTAGGTCCTAAAAAAGATTTAATTATAATGTAGGTATAAGTTACCAAGTTTAAGTACCTTTATATATATTAACCTTAAACGTAATAAGCACATCTAAAGCAGTACCATCCCACGTTTGCATCCTTTTAGGCTCAAAAAGTGGAATTGAAGTTACAATATACTAGCTTTGAGAAAAGATATTATTAATGATACATTTAATCTTTGATGTTTATATAGTTTTTTTGTCAATTTAGCTTTTATTCTTTTTTTAGAGTTAAATTTGGTCATTACCCTTTCAAAAAGAGTTAAATTACTTTTTAACATAAATGTTGATTAAAATATTAATTTATTTAATGATGTTAACATGGCAACTCGCATGACAGTCCACGTGTATTGTATATTGACACGACACTTTACTTTATATATCACACCAATAAATAATTAAAAATTAGAAAAATATTAAAAATTTCAAAACTCGAAAAAATATAAGAAGTTCATAAAACCTTTTTAAAGAATTAGTATGACGTACTCATGAATTACCATATGAGTTGTCATTTTAAAAATTTAATAGTTTAGTCAATATTTTCATTAAAAAATTAACAATCAAACTTTTTTGAAAAGTTGATGGTCAATTTTAATTCTTTTAAAAGGTTTAGCGTTAAACCTAACTAAAAAATGAACAAGGGCAAAGTTGATAAAAAATATAAACGTTAAGAATTAAATTTATTAGTATGCCTATACGATATTTTATCTATTTTATAAACCAATAAATATAAATTTAAGTATTTTATCATTTCACATACAATTTAAAAACATATGCACATTATAATATTTAAATCCAAGGTTCCATAATCTTCCTTCCTCAACCCTACCATTTCAATTAAAGTCGCATTTGGTTTTCATATGTTTTATAAGGCTAAAATATGCTATAAGTCCTTGCACACCTCTAAATTTTAAAATTTGGTCTCTATACTTCTATTTCTAGGAATTTAGTTTCTTTACTTTTTAGATTTCAAATTTCAGGTCCAACTATTAACATTCTTATTTTTTTTGTTAAATTCAGGTTAATTACAATGACATTTTTTAATTACATAGCTACCAAATGAGTTTTTTTATTTCAAAATGTCACACTAATAAATTTAACAAAAAAAAGTTTAACAGATTTTAATGGTTAGATTTGAAATTTGAAATCTAAAAATAGAGGAACTAAATTTCTAAAATAAAATATAAAGACTAAATTCTAAATGTTCAAGAAATATAGAAACTTATGGCATATTTTAACCTTTTCATAAATTTGGTTTCCAAAAAACAAGTTATGTGATATAGAATTTAAAAGTTAGTTATTTTCTATTATTGGATTTTTGTTTAATAACATTAATGAAACGATGCGTTTAGACATTAGTATAGCTTAAGTAATACATCGTGTTTTAAGGGTGCAAGATAGTTTTTATAACAGCTGTAGTAACAACTTTGGGGGTTGACATGTTCTTAGCCAAGTTATTGAGAAAAAAAATCAAGAAATTCTCAACTCAAGGGTATTAGAGCCTCTTGATTCTTCATGATAGGTGATGGGGTTACCACACATATTCAGAAGAAGGTGGGAAAATTGCAACAAGAGCTCTCTAAGCTGTAAACCGATCTGGATAAGAAGCTAGAGGCTCGATTGGCTAGCTTCAATGATGATTTCCATGTTGAACTTAAAAATGAGATGAAAACCCTATTTGAGTAATACCTTGGCAAATCAAACATTGATGTTGGCTCTCGTGTTGCTTAGGATAAAGGCAAAGGCATTCTTGGGGATGCTCCTCCAAGGTTTCCTCCAAAAAGTCCTACCACTACTCATGTTGTTTTCTAGGAAGATGTAGGTTTGGGTTCACTATAGTATGGCTTTTTGGAGGGTCGATCTTATCCCTCCAAGTTGGATTATCCCAAGTTTGATGGGACTAATTTTCAATTTTGGTCAACCAAGATGGAATAGTCTTTTAAAAGGGAAAAGGTACTTGGCAATGCCAAGGTTCATACAATTATGTTACATCTTGAGGGGAAGGCATTAGACTGGTACCATTTTTGCATTCAATAGCAAAGGGGATTTCACCTGCTCAATTGAGATTCCTATGCTCAAAGTTTGAGGATCAATTTGGTTCATAAACATTTCAGGATCCTATAGTTGATCTGATCTCCTTGAAGTAAAAGGGATTTGTTGATACTTACCATAACTCTTTTGTAAGTCTCTTGAACCAATTACATCTTTCGTATAAGAAGCTGATGATAAAGTGCCTTTTCATTTTGAGAAAGGAATTGGGACCATGTTCTATAGTTATGGCCATTAAAGTTCAAGCAGCCTTGAATGTTTCAAGTTCTTCTCTTCAATTGGACTCATAGTTCCTTTTGGATGAGTTCATTGAATTTTTCTAAGAGCCTAAAGGGTTGCTTCACCCTAGACTACAAAACCACAATATCCCATTGATAGATGAACGACAAGTGGTGAAAGTCAAACCCTATAGATATCTTGCAGTGCAGAAAACTGATATGGAGAAAATGATTAAGGAAATGTTACAGGTTGGCATCATTAAAGACAATAACAATTCATTTACTTCACCAGTTGTAATGGTGAAAAAGAAAGATGGTTCTTAGAGATTGTGCATCGATTATAGGCAATTGAACCAACTTACTGTCAATGACTGATTTCCTATACTTGTGATTAAAGAATTGTTAGATGAATTAGGGAAGGTTTCCTATTTCTCCAAGTTTTGATTTGAGGTCTAGTCACCATCAAATCAAGATGTGGGAACTTGACATCTACAAGACTACTTTTAGAACTCATGAAAGGTATTATGAGTTCTTGGTGATGCCATTTGGCCTCAACAATGCTCTTTCCAACTTCCTTATAAATGTTGTATTCAAACCTCTATTAAAAAGGCCAATCCTTTTTTTTTATGATATCTTAGTATATTTATCTACATAGACCGAACATTTGTTGCATTTAAGAGAAGTCTTGGCCTTGTTGAGTAAGCATAATGCCCCATACCCGACCCGATTGCTAGATTCGAACTATAGGGTGCTACATTACATGTCTAAATTTAACTAACACATTCTTTAATATTTTCGCAATTCATATTCACTTAATACAAATATTAGTTAAACACGATTAGCTAATGGACTTCACCACATACACAAATTTATTTCAATTATACACTTTTAATTTAAGATACAAAAATTTCAGAAAGTAACTTTGACATATTGAATATTTATTTAGTTTTGAAATTTATCTTCTAACCATATCTAATTACAAATTAAACTATGACCTTGAGGCTTTGCCTCTAGGCCGTCCCGTTGTATGCATATTACGACTAAAAAGCAATCCTACCTGAGTACGACAAATTTTGGCTTGGTCCCTATTTGAATCCTTGAATTTCCCTTTTTAACTGCAAAACATAATAACACATACATAAGTTCAAATGAACTTAGTGAGTGGTTCATACATTGTATCAGCGTAACACTAGCAAGCTTGAAATTCATGATTCAGATTCATGTTTGACTTTATCTGCACTGGGAAAATTCATTAATCTTACTAGCGTAGACTTCTCATCACACATACCTCCACATCTCGTAGATCGATATGTTATCTTCTATGTTATGAACTTCCTCTTCATCGCTTCTCTTTATGGAACCCCTTATGGATTACTTTCACCTGTCCATTTTCAATTATTGGATAACTAACGTTGTATTAACGGTTTACCATTAGTACAAACGCAAAATACCTCCACTAACCATTTTATAGAGAATTAGCGCATGACGGTAAAATCCTGCAGACACTCTCTTGGCAGATAGTTTTTGTAGCTTCCACTTGAAAGATAAATTATCTTGGAGAATAGACCCTTTTACAAATTCCCATATTCTTAGAAGGTAATATATATATGGATACAGACTTATGGATTCATATATGTAGATATATATTTATAAGAAAAGATCTTCATATAGAAATGGATTCCAATATGTGAGTGGTTCTGCGAACATTCATAAGATAGAATTTCATGTCCAGCGTCGACACTAAGCTTAAAAAACATATTTGGCAGACTGTCATAATTTGCATCTGTCTCGTAATAACAGATAACCCATATATAGTGGCCCACTCTTAGAAATAGAGTACACGTAGGCAGATTCATACTTGTAAGACAGTCTTGACGGACTCTCACTTATAAGACAGTCCTGATGGACTCTCACTTGAAAGATTGTCCTTTTGTAAGATAGTCCTGACGGGCTGTCATATCTTTCATATACGGACTCATAAAATGAGAATTCATAGAAGAAAATCCTCATATAGGAACAGATTCACATAGGGGTGAGCAAAACTCGATTCGACTCGAAAAAATCGAAAAAAAATTCGAATTTCGAGTTAAACGAATCGAGTTATTCGAATAAACTCGAATTTTTTTTTTCGAATTTCGAGTTCGAATCGAGTTAAGTTTTCGAATTCGAATAACTCGAATAATTGAATAATTGAATATCAAACTATAATATTTGATGATTTTACCTAAACTCCCAAACCTTTTTACTTTTCCCTCAAAACTTTTACTCCTTCCCACTTTCCCCCTAGAACTTTTACTCCCCTCCCCTCCCAACCCCCCAATCTACCCAAAATACATTTCCCACCAAAATTTTACTCTCCCATTTACTTTTTCTCAAAATTTTACTCCCCAAAACCCTCAAAACCTTTTATTTTCTCTCAAAATTTTTACTCCTTCCCACTTTCCCCCTAAAACTTTTATTCCATTTCCATCCCACCTCCCACCTCCCATCTACCCCAAACCCTCCCCCCTCCAATTTTTTTTTTAATATTTTCCCTTCAAAATTTTACTCCCCCCTATTTACTTTCCCTCAAACTTTTATTCTCCAAAACTTTTTATTTTCCCCCTAAACTTTTACTTCTCACTCTTTACTCTCAAATAAAAAATCAAAATTATCCAAAAAAAATCACTAAACATAAATAGTAATAATTTTATTTATATTTACTATTTATATTATTAAATTAAATTTCACATTTTATATTATTTATATTATTGAATTGTTTAGTCATATTGAATATTTATATTAAAATTGAATTATTAATTATGCCATAAAATATTCGTGTTAAAATTTTATATTGGTATCAATTTCACATTTTATTTTGAAATAACTTTTATTAAAAATCATATTTTACATTTAATATATTTTTAATTCCAAAATACATAGTGACAAGAATCGAATAATTGAAACAACTAAGCAAGCAAATAAACTAATCAGTATATAAAAAATTAATAAATAAATTATGAGGTGATGAAAGTTAATAAAAATTTGATTAAGGTAGACAAATTTTATTACGATGGGTGACAACGGTTATAAGGACCCAAAATTATTTTTTAAAAATTTAACTCGAACAAATATATTCGATTCGATTTGATTCGAATTCCATCTCACTCGACTCGATTCGAGAAAACTTCAAATAAAGTTAGGATGATAAAATGAGATTCGAAAACTCGATTAACTCGAAAATTTTTTATTCGATTCGATTCGATTCGATCGAATGCTCACCCCTAGATTCACATATGTTTATCTCTCAAACCTCCACTGGATTATGCCATGTAAGCGAATCTGGTGGACCTCTCCAGATTATACCTTATATGCGATTCTGGCGTACCTCCCTAAATCATGCCATGGCCATGGACTTGTATTTCACATATATGGCTTAAAGCCTTAAACTCCTCAGACTCTCATACTACCTTTAAAGGGCTTTCATACTACCTATAAAAAGGCTTTCATATCTATGTGCACATATTCTCTGTACAAACCAGCCTAACCTCTACAATGTTGAATACCATTAATATTCATTTTCTGTATAGTCCGCCCAGACCTCCGCAAATCCTTTTTTTTAACTTGAAGACATACGTGTTCCCTTGCAAGGTCCGGGTCATTCGCCAATCTCGATTTTCATTCTCATACTATACCGGAGGCAAAACATGTAACATATCATATTCTCCTCTACTCCTTTCATCTTTATCACACTTCGACAGACCTCTATTACTCTGCATATCATTCATATACATGCATTTCAAATAAAAGCACTCAACCAATACTACCATTCATGCATAATACACATTACACCACACATTTCATTGACACCATATGGATGAACTTACAACCAGTCACGTATTTGCATAACATTCAATTAGACATACCCAGCACACAATACTGAAAATAATGAACAACCATTTAATACATGAGTTCAGGAACTCACCTAAAATTGACACTGAATCTATCTACTTAGTTTTTCCTTTATTTCTCGAGCCTCCTTAGCCAACTAAACACAACAACCATTTCAGAAATCCTAAGAAGATAATTTATAATGATAAGAACCATACTTTGTTTGCATACAGAAGTAGTTTAATGACTATCCGCAACTTTACCCATTACAGAACAGAATCAATGGATTAACTGAATCCTTAACTTTCTTCTATTTTCTTAGATTTGCTAATACAAAGAGGTTAGGAAGCTTACCATCTACGAAAATTTTTAGTTTCTTAGACTCAAACTTTAGTCTCTTTCTTACATGCATAATGGTCCTTAAGCTTTCTCTCTTTCAAAACAAACTAAAGAAAAGATGAAGAAATAACTGCCCTGGAGAACGTCTCTCCCTTATATAATACTCATGCGCTTCCTTCATTAATATCAATTCAACATCCAAGTGTAGGTATTCTGCCAATTACTCTTATTTATGTTAGAGCCCGCCCAAATTTGGTCCTCAAAGTCACTTTTACAACCTAAGCTTTGACTTTTCCAAGTGTGGCACATAAGCTCTTTGCTAAAATGAGAAAATGCAAGTTTGGGGCCAGGAAAGTTGAATATTTTGGGCATGTGATCTCTAAAGGGTCTGTAGCTATGGATAAATCCAAGGTAGAATGTGTAGAAAATTGGCCTGTTCCTCAGTCAATTAAGGAGCTCAGAGGGTTTTTGGGCTTGTCTGGTTACTATAGAAGGTTTGTAAAGCATTATGAAGTCTTGGCCAAGCCCCTTACTAACTTACTCAAGAAGAATAAATGGAAATGAGAATAAATGGAAATGAGCTGAGTAAGCCACTCAAGCCTTTCAACAGTTGAAGAAAGCAGTCTGTTCTGCTCCTATCCTTACACTTCCTGATTTTCAAACTGAATTTTGTATTGATACAAATGCTTGTGGGTATGGTGTGGGGATTGTGTTACATTAGGGAGAGAAGCCTATTACTTTTTTCAGTAAAGCTTTAGGTCTCAAACATTAGTCCTTATCCATTTCTAACAAGGAGATGTTGGTAGTTCTCATGGCTATTAAGAAGTAGAGGGCTTATTTGATTGACAAGCATTTCAAGATTCAAACAGACCATCAAAGTTTGAGATTTCTTTCTGAGAATCAAGCTATTACTCCATTCCAGCAGAAATGGATGGCCAAAATGTTAAGCTATGATTATGACATTTTCTATTGAAAAGAGGTGCATAACATTGTGGCTAATGCCTTGTCAAGGAAGCTAATGAAGTCTTCTGTGCAGCTAAATCAAATGAGTGGCAATTCCATGGTATCAGAACAACTCACCAAGGTTAAAGGGTCATGGAAAACTGATCCCAAGTTACAAAAATTCAAGCTAACATCCAAATAAATCATGCCTTGCATCTTAAGTATTCTTGGGATGGTCAGTACCTTAGGAGAAAGGGTAAGATTATATTAGGAGCAAATGGTGAACTAAGGAATGAACTTTTTAAATATTTCTATTGCAGCGCTTTGAGGGGCCATTTGTCTAATTTGCTATATTGTAAGGGGATGACAAATTATGTGAAACAGTGAGTGAAAGAGTATGTGGTGTGCCAGAAATGTAAGAGTGATAATGTTGCTAAGCCTGGACTGATGTAGCCAATACCAATACTTGATTGAGCATTGGCTAAAATGAACATGGATTTCATAAAGGGCCTCTCCACTTCAAAGAGCAAGGAAACCATCTTTGTGGTGGTTGATAGGTTAACCAAGTATGGTCATTTTGTGGCTCTTTCACATCTCTTTGCAGCAGTCACAATGGCTTAGGAATACCTCAATAACATCTACAAACTCTATGGAGCTCTTAAATTGATTCTGTCTAATGGAGATAAGATCTTTGTCTCTAATTTTTTGCAAGAGTTGTTCAAGAGACTGGGAACTAAGTTGAAACTTTCTATAATCTACCATACTGAAACTGATGGTCAGACAAATGTATTAAACAGATGCTTAGAAGGGTATTTGAGATGCATGTTCGATAAGAAACTTGGAGAATGGATGTTGTGGTTGCCTTTGTCAGAGTGGTGGTACAACACTTCACACCATTCAGCAATTGGAACTTCCTCTTTTGAGGCTTCTTATGGGCAAAATCCTCTCATATACTTGTCTTATCTTGCTGGTATGTCAAGTGTGGCTATTGTGGATAAGAGCTTACATCAACGAGAGGCAACCAGGCAGGTAGAAGTTGAAATTCCATCTTGAGAGAGCTCGTGAACGCATGAAACACTTGGCTGATAAGAGGGGAAGTGATAGGGTCTTTAAGGTGGGGGACTTGGTGTATTTGAAACAATAGCCCTATAGACAACATATTATGAGAAAGACATGGAATCAAAAGCTAGCCTTTAAGTTCTATAGGCCTTTCCCTGTAGAGGCTTGAGTGGGGAAGGTGGCATGCATGTTAACTTTGCCTATTAGGTCATGCATCCATGCCACTTTTTATGTAAGCTAACTCAAAAAACATGTTGGACATTCAGTGGTTCAAACAGCTTTGCCCATTGTTGGCATTGATGGAGCAACTGTTAAAGAGCCATCTCCAATCATTAATCGTCTAATGATGAAGAAAGGACAAAGGGAAATGACTAAAATTTTGATTGAGCGGACCAATACATTTTCAGAAAATGCCGCTCGGGAGAATTTGGTAGAGTTACAGAAGAGGTTTCCTTCTTTTCATCCTTGAGGACAAGGATGCTTCAAGGAGGGACTAATTGATATGGAATTTAAAAGTTAGTTATTTTCTGTTATTGGATTCCTGGTTAATAACATTAATGAAAAGGTGCGTTAGGCATTATTAGTATAGCTTAAGTAATACGACGTGTTTTTTAATAGTGTAAGAGGGTTAAATGATACAATGTGTATCGTTGAGTTGTTATAACAGCTATAGTAACGACTTGTAACTATCTTCCCTGATTGGCAATTTAAGCCCGACATGATTGAGGAAAAATATCAGGAAATTCTCAACTCTTTTCTTCTTCTCTTCTCTGTCGATTTCTTGATCCGTATCATCATGCTGGCACTACTTTCATCTAAAGACTAAATCTTGTTTAGGGTGTCGGTTCCTTTCCACTCAAATCCGTTTCAAAATGTAAAGTTTCCCATTACTCCATTTTTTTTCATCCGCAAGACGGTCAATTTAACTCCTAGCGTTTCTTGCGGGAAATTCTTTGCAATAAGTTATCTGTCAGCTGCAACTTGTAAGAATGCCTCGAAAGTAGACATTATTTGCCAGGATCCATTTCTTTCCATCCCCCTCTAATAAATGAGATACCAAACCATGGATGGAATTTTCTTCCTCCTCGGTTTACACTACGCTACTGGCAGGTAAGTGATAGACAGTCAAGATTCCAATTACGTATTTATTTATTCAATAATATTCTTAAATGCTATAATTTTGAATTAATAATTAATATTTTTTTTAAAAATTATCTGAATTATTTGTATAAGTAACAGGTTCAGATTAAAATTGCAAAAGGTCGTAAACAAACTGGAAATGCATACATGATGTATCAAACAACAGCCGATACTTTTCATTTCGTTTTGAAATCTCAGATGTTTTTTGTCCATTGAAACCACAAAGATTTAGATGAGAAAATGCACCAACAGAAGAAACATAAACATAAATTTCTAGCACAAGCTACAATTCCACCATGATCAGACAGACAGACAGACAGACAGACAGACAGACGGTACCAAACCATAACTTAACTAAATCAAAAGCAAGACTCATCTAAAACTCTCCCTAGTCTACCATATCCTGCTAACATTTCAGGACTCTGAAATTTGAGATGTCAATAGAAAAGAAGCATTCAAGGATTACATGCATAAAAGCGCCCGCTAAGAAGTCTTCCACCAACACCGTCTTATATTTTAGAATATATATACCCACCCATGAGCAAGGACGGACGCCTTGGATAAGCAGGCTTCATTAACCCTAACAAACATGCAAGTAATTGCACATCATCAATATTATCTCACAAGATACACATATGGAAAGAGGGAACAGAGAAATCACTCATTCGCATAATCAAAAACTAGACTTGAGGGTGGCTGCTCACCATTGTTACCACTGTAGGCCAAACAAGAAACATCTTCTACAAATCACCGGCAGTAAATAGCCTGATCGATATGTGGAGGAATTTGCTTAATTTCGGTCCCAAGCTCTTGTTCAATCCTATACCTGTTAGAAAAGACCATACGACATTTCTATGAATCAGGAAAACCTCAATGCATATAGCACTTTAGTTTAAAAACAGTTACATGGTAATTTACAAGTTAAAGCGGTCTTCATAAGTGATCAAATTCACAGCTAATCCAAGATGACCAAACCTTCCTGATCGACCAACCTGCTCATTAAGAAGATATTCATGAGGATTAGCAAAAGAATGTATATATGTTTGGTAAGTGTTGCAAGAGAGACAAATAGATAGCCAACATACCCTATGGAGGTATGTTTCAGAGTTCTTGGGGAAGTCAAAGTTAATAACAACATTCACAGCTTGGATATCTATACCCCTTGTAAAAAGATCTGCAGCAAGTATAAATACATCATTAGGAGATTATTGTTTACAAAATGACTTCTATAAAATGCTTATGAATAGAGTAAATCTGTTTTCCGCACTGGCATAGAGAATTAATCCTAATGAAACTAAAATTTCATGTATGTTGGTCGAAATAAATAATTAATGCCCACTACATAAGAGGGGACAACAAAAAACATTAAAGGCAAAGCTTCAATATAGCTCAAAGTGTACCATATATTACGAAACTTGGAACACTTGCATACTTCAATCCCTTGATTCAAATTTTGTGAAAGAGAGACATTTAAATTCAAAGGCAGCCTATCACTGAAAAAGATAAGCAGTGGTGCTTTCAAATAAAAGGTATTACAGATTTCAGCTATATTGTCTAGCAAAACAAAAGAAAAGAGAGAGAAATAGAATACGAAAAGAGAACAAATACCAAGCCTGGCAAACTATCAGTACCAACAGTGATTTATTTGTTAAATAGTCAAATTGCACATAGATTAGCTCATATACCAAAAAGGCAGAAACACACAGCATGGCATAACATACCAGTACAAACAAGATTTCTGCATGCGCCGTTACGGAAATCATGAAATACTCTGTTACGATGGTCCTGAAGCATCTTTGCATGGATATAAAAGCAAGAGTAGCCAAGTTCTGTAATTTTCTTGGCCAACAGTTCCACCCGATTTACCGAATTGCAGAAAATGATTGATTGGTTTATTTGCAGCTGAAAATAAATTTACATCAGATCTCATCCAAACAAGGGAAAAAGAGCAAATACTAAATAAAAGTTATAAAAGGATAAACCTTAGAGAAAAGAGTATTTAGGCAGTGGACTTTCTGTCTTTCTTCCACAAAAGCATAATATTGTGTAATACCCTTCAGGGTAAGCTCATCCATTAGATTAATAATATAAGGCTTCTGTAGGTATCTGTCTTTAAAGTCCTTAACAGTAACAGGGAATGTGGCAGAAAACAACAAAATTTGACGAGTTGCAGGAAGAAAACGTATCAGCTGCTCTATAGAAGGTTGAAACTCTGGAGACAAAAGTTTATCTGCCTGAAAGAAACCAAAACATAGCATCAGACGCAGATCATAAACTTAAATCAAGCACACAAGTTAAGGAAAATAATCAAATACATTCTCCATTCCACAAGCAACTTTCTTCCTTCTTTTGTTAAGAATTTTCATACTAATAATTCACTCAATGCTTCAGAATTCTAGTTCCAAAACTAGCATTTATATCAATATAAGAAACCCAAAAGGGAAAAAAACAAAAGGGGAACATGAGGAACAGAATAAAAAATGCCCAGTCTTTACAAAACAATAGATATGCAGACTATGGAACCAAATACAGTGAGTATTCACAAAGAAAAGTTGAAGACACTTCCACAACAAGCTCCAGTAACTGCATATTCAGTTAACTTTCCCAAAGCAAATTGTAATCTATGGATAATGGATTAGAGACATACAACCAACTTACAAAAAGAACAAGTACTTACAATTACACTTAAACTTGTTAAGAAAAAATCCAATAAGTTATACAGCCAAAACTGTTTCTAGAATATGGACCCTTAAAAGGAAACCAATAAACTCTTCAATTGATTGCTAATATTTCCAAACTGTAAATCTGAGGCAAGCAGAGTCTACCCACATCTCACCCAACCAAAAAGTACACAAACAATAAATCACTGCTCATCAAGATACAAAAGGAATAAATAAATAATATTTCTTCCATGTCCATCCAAATACAAAACTTCAAATTCTCTAAAATGTTAAACATGAAAGGACAATAACCAAACTGGAAAGGAAAAAAATACACATAGAAACAACCAAATACTTACTTCATCCATTATAAGCATTGAACAATCTTTCAAAATGCAAACACCCTTTTTAGCAAGGTCTAGAATTCTGCCAGGCGTTCCAACCAACAAATGGACTGGTTGATACAATCGCATAATATCATCCTTGAGACTGGTGCCTCCCGTGGTGACCATGACTTGAATTTGTAAATGCTTCCCAAGCTCCTTGCACACTTGTGATGTCTGCAAAGCCAGTTCTCGAGTTGGAACAAGTATAACAACTGCACAAAAACATATATTTTGGGTAAACACAGGAACTGAATGGATAATTTTTGTATAATAAGAAGAAAAATAAATTCAAGTAACTTCTTGGGCCAAAAGTACCAGCATCAAATAGAGAAGACATGAAAATGATACATATGTCAAATGAAGCCAAAAAGGATTTTGGCTGCCCACCAAAAATAAATATCCAAAAACAAAAGTTGCAACTATTTGCCTGAAGGAGGACAAGATGGACTTGCTTCAGGAACAGGTGCGGTGTTTGGGCCCCCACTCTACCATGTCCATCCATGCCCATTCCCATAATTCAAATCTCAGTTAACAATATGCAGAAAATGGCATTCAAGCCTCTTTCCCACTTGAAGTACCCATTCCCATTTAACTGCACCAATTATAGATGCAGACAAAAGAAAAAAAAGAGAATATATAAATGGTTATTTAACCTTGAATAACATTGTTATCTTGGTCAATTTTTTCCAAGGCGGGAATGCAAAATGCTGCTGTCTTTCCAGTTCCATTTTTGGCTCTGGCAAGAATATCACTTCCGGTCAAAGCAATGGGAATACTCTCTTCCTGAATAGGAGATGGTCTTTCAAAACCCTTCTCATATATTCCCATAAGAAGTTCACGTTTCAGAAAATAGTCCTCAAATTCATTTCCTTTAGTAGCTGTCACATCCTGGCAGCAATTTAATAGGCAGTTTAGTATGTAAACAGGTAATTATAACATTTGAAAAATCTACAAAAAACAATTGCACCACTATCATACTTAGTGATGAGATATATGTCACCAAAAAACAGATGATATGCTTCCAAGAAATGAGTAATGCTTGCCTAAAACAGTTCTTCGATATGCAAGTTCAAACCAGAAGGCCTCAACACCATAGAATTAGGTATAACCTTCCCCAAGTTAAGAACTCTGGAAACCGACCATTTATAATTGTGATTATGCTAGTATGTGGCTATATATACAACAGGATAGTTGGAAGCAAAAGAAAATAATCCACCTGCATTTCTAGAATGACCTAAGAAAGCAATTTATTCTTTACCATTCAGAAGAGCAGAGAACAATTTTTATAGTTTCATGAAGGTATGATGAATAGTTATTAGGATGATGATTATCTAGGTGATATTCATAACCTATACCACAACTGCGATAAAAACATAACTGATAAAAGCAGATTCTTCAAGAAAGCAGTCAATTCAGTACCTAGACAAGAAAAATACCATTTACAGACATACCTCTGTTTTGTAGCGGGTATCTGCTGGTGGTATCTTTAGCCTGGCCTTCCAATCTTGTGAACTGAAAGAGGAAAATGTACATTAGATTTTAAAACCATGCAAAATAAAATGATGTCGTTAAATGTAAAGACAGAATCAAGAAAACTGAAAACCAAAATTTGTTGGAGTATCTAAAGATGAAGTTTTAAACTTTCAATCTATTGCATATAGAAGAGAACTGACAGCTATACAAAAAAGAAATGTTAACAGCTTAACAACAAATAAGCGAAGAGTAACCATGAAAGCAATACGCAAATTCCATCCTTCCCTCTTCAAGTCCTTCCTAACAAATGGAAAGTTTGGGAATAAATCAAACCATAAAAACTATTTCCTAAGCACACTAGGAGCACTCAAAAACTGTAGAATTGAAGAGAGATAATGCCACAGGATACAAAAGAAAAAAAAAAGATTAGGCATAAATATAACAAAAAATAGACAAGAAATAAAATTCAAAAGGGACCTCGAGTCAACGGCTTCCGATTGAACGGTCTTTTCGACCTCATCGATGACACTGGAGTCATTGCCGCTGGGTAACTGGTTACGCCTGAGCCACTGCTGTTGTTGTTGATGCTGTTGTTGTTGTTGAAAATGCTGCTGATTGTGTTGTTGAAAATGCTGCTGATTATGAACCAAATTCCTCTGCACGTAGTGTTGCTGCGACGGCCTGGACTGAAAACTAGGGTTAGCATTCACTCCGCCCCCCCGGCCAACGCCGATCCCCGGTGGTGGATACCTCCCTCTACTATTCATATCACAATCCTAAGCTCCAAAAAAAAAAGATACGAAACTCTAGAAAAATCCGAAATCCGAACACAACTACCAAAAAAAAAAAATCAAACACTAGGGTTTCTTACAAAGGGGTAGCGCCGTAAATAATGGCAAAACCGAGGGTCGTCCTAAATCAAAACAAAGAAGCTTAGTTTTGTTAGTTGAAGAAAAAGGAAGAAGGTTAGATCGTAAATTTGAATGAATACTGATGGTTTTATTGCCCATAGAGAAGACACCAAATGGAATTTTTTCTTTTTTTAATTTTAGAGTCGTTAATGGGCTTTGCAAAGATAAAGAAAAGATTTCGGTTAATATGGTGTTTGGCCCTGGCATAATATCTAAATTGTCAATTTAGTACATGTAATTTCATTGGGTTAGCCACATTACTCGTGCTTAAAATTTCTGTTAAAAAATTGTCAAGGCACAAATCAAAATCAAAATTTAGCTAATAAGTGGGTAGCTTTGTCAAAATGTGTTGAAAACCCGTATATTTTGGGAACTCCTGTATATTTTGGGATAATTTTTTAAGTTATTCGGATATATAATCTTAGAATAATCAATTGAGATTTTTTATGAAGACTTTTTTTTATCTTTTAATAGTTTACTGAATAAGGAAACTATTTTTCTAGCTATGTTCTGAGTCTTTTTTTATTTAAACTCAGCTCTTTACGTAATAAAGACAGTATAGTTTTATTGAAATAGTTCCTTGAAAATTTTCATGGTATCAGAGCTAAGTTAAATCTTCAGTAACATCATGGTTAAAACAGCCTTCACTAGAGATAAGAGACCCAACAACCAAATTGTTAGAAAAAACGGGTTTGGAAAACGCAACGAAAAATAAATTTAGGAAAAATAGAGTTTTAAAATTTTTTTCAAAATAATATCTTAATTGTGATATCTAAAATAATAAATCTGTTATCCTCAAGCTCACGTCTGTTTAGTTTGGGCTCGCTTCAAATTAGAAAATTTTTTAAAATAATCTTTTTAGAGAATTTTTCTCTACAACTTTCTCTTGAATTCAAATGTGTCAAAAATAATGACATAATGTTCTCTTTATATAAGGAAAGTTTAGACAGTTCAACTATGATTAAACTTAATCTTTTTAATATTAAATTTAATATTAATCTAATATTATATTATATTTGAAAAGTTCTTTTGCAAGTATTTGTGGAGGTTTTTCTGAAAATTCTTCCTTCATAACAATAATTTTTTCAAAATATTTGTTTGGAAAATATTGTGAAGATTTTTGTGTAGCAGTCTGTGAAGACACTGCTATCTCTTTTGGAAAAACATCTTGGAGAGAAGTCTCTTTTAAAACATTTTTAAGAGATTTTGGTTTGTGTAAAACAATCTCTTTATTTTTTGAAACCTTTGCTGCTTCAGCAGTAATTTGTTTGAGAGGAGTTTCCTCTTTCATTTGTGAAAAGGCCAATGCTACTTCCGAGATTGAGATGGGGACTCAATCCATTTTTTTATTTGAGAACCAATCTCATTTAGATCTTGTGCATCTTGAATTATTGTATTTTTGGAGGATTTTGACGATGATGATGATTTCTCATCTTTTTCATAGCAAATTTCATACCATGACTTAATTGGTTTTGAGGTGATTTGGGTTTTAGATGATTCTTCTATTTTCCCTTTTCCTTTGTCTCGAAGTTCGGGGGCATTTTTGAAGAAACTCTCTCGTGAGAAAAACAGGAAAAGAATTAGTTTCTCCTTTGATGTATTCAATATCAAAATCGAAATATGCTCAAGATTACTTGTCATCTTGCAAAAATTTGTTTTGATGCAATGTTTTGAACATCTTTTTGTAAAACTTCTTTTACTGATTTGCAATCGATTCGTAAAAGAAATTTTTGATTTAATAAATCACTTTGGAATTTTGTAATGCACAAAACAATTGATAAAATTTCTTTTTTAATGGTATTATAATTTTGCTGAGTAGGATTCTAGTGTCTGGAAGTAAACTGAGCTATTTGTTCTTTTCCTCCTTTAACTTGTTTCAGGATCCCACCATATCGTATTTTAGAAGCATCTGTCTCTACTATCTTGGGGGCATTTGGATCAGCTAAATATGGACAAGGAAGTTTAGTGATTTGTTTTTTGATTGGGTGATAATATTGGTATGGTTATTTGTCCAAGGTTGTGGATTCTTTTTGAGCCTATCATATAATAGTTTACATAATTTGCTAAGACCTGGATAAAAGTCTATGACATAATTGAGGTTTCCTAAGAACCTTTGTAATTGGAGCTTATCAAGAATTTGGTCTGGGAATTTGCTAGCAAACACTATAGATCGTTCTATTGGGGTAATGGTTCCTTGGATAATATAAAGACCTAAAAACTTTACTTTGGTTTGGAACAAACTTATTTTGGATTTAGAAACTACTAAACCATTATTTCTTATGACTTTTATAAAGATCGATATATGTTTGAAGTGTTTTTCTAAATTTTCTGAAAATACTAATACATCATTGATGTATACTATTGTGAATTGAGAATATTGGTAAAAAATATCATTTATTATTCTTTGAAACTCAGATGGAGCATTTTTTAACCCAAAAGGCATTACATTCCATTCATATTGTCCAAATGGTACGGTAAATGTTGTTTTATATCTTTCTTCTTCTTTTATTTGGATTTGCCAAAACTCAGATTTCATGTCAAATTTTGAGAAAATATTTGCATTACAAAGTTTTTGTAACAAATCTTTCTTATTTGGTATTGGGTATCTAATCCATTTTAAGGCTTGATTAAGGGGTTTGTAATTAATTACTAATCTTGGTTTTCCTCTTTCAAGTTCTGCATTTTTTATTACATAGAATGCTGAGCAACTCCAAGGGGAACTACTCTTCCTAATTAAATTTTTATTAAGAAGGTCTTGTATTTCTTTTCTACAAAATTCTTTCATTTCTTTGTTCATTTGTATGGGTCTTGCTTTTATGGGTATTTGTCTTTCATCAAAATCGTTTTCATATGGTAATGTTACTTCGTATTTTTTTCTGTTCCAAAAGGCATTAGGAATGTCAGAACAAATTGTTGATTCTATTTCTTTTTGGATTTGATCTATTCTTTTTTGTATTTCTCTTTTCTTAATTGTTCCGTTAATTTTTAAAACATATTTCTTCTTTTAGAAAAGAGATTTGCTTCATTTATAATTAATTAAATTATTAATTTGCCCATTATGAATGGATAAAAATTTTAACAGTTGAGATTTCATATTTTGGTTTTTCTACAAAAGGAAATTCTACCTTAGTATTTAAAACTTTGGTGGATTCTATTTGTTACTTTATAAGGTTTGAGTAAGGATATGAATGGGGTTCCTAATATGACATCTTGGGTAATATCTTTTACCATTAAAAACATGTTTGATATTTTATACCTTTGTTGAATATTTCTACATTGGGAATTTTGTAAGTAAATTTTAATTTTTACCATTTGCGACTTTAAGAGATTCGATGTTTTATTATAATATTTTGTTGGAATTATTTCTTCTCTAATGCAGTTTTGGTCCGCTCATGTATCAAAAAGGGCTATTGTTTCTAATTGAAATTCATTATTTATAACAATATTTATTTTTATTAAATATCTTTGAATAGATACTTCAGTTAGAATCATCATATATTCTTGTGTATTTTCTTTAGGTTCAGGTTCAGTTTCTGACGAACTTTTTTCTACGATTTCGTGTTTTAAGGACCTCATTTGTTCTTTCATTTCTTGTTGTTATGTTTTAAGCTGAGAAAGTTCCAATTTAATCTGTTTTATTTCCAGCTGTAATTCAGAATTTGTAATTTGCCTTGATTTTATTTTTTCATATTTATTAAATATTATGTCTTGTATATTATACATTTGTGATTTACTAGAAATGATTTCTTTTCTTTTCTAGTTTATCTTTTAATGAGGATTTTAATTTCAAAAGGTATTCTCTTTTAAGCTCTAAGTCTTAAATTTTATCAATAACTTCAATCATAAATTCTTGATCTTTGGTTAACATGTTAATTGAAGGTTCATTTTCATCACTAGAAGACGAGATGTTGTATGTAATTCATCTATTTGTAATTCATCATTTGATAGATGTATCATTTTCAAAAGAAGTTGTTTCTAATAGGATTTCATTTAATTTTGTTCTATCTCTTCATCTAAATTTAAATTATTGATTTTTCTTTTGATTTTACAATATTTTGAAATATGTCCTGGTTTTCCACATCTATAACATTTTATTGTTTTATCAATTTTGTTATCTGTTTTTGTTGTTTCTTCCTTTTCTGTTTTTTCTATATTTAGGTTTTTATAATATTCGAAATATTCTTTTCCTATTTTTGGCTTTTGAGGGCAACATGTTTTTGAAGAAGAAGGTTCATTCTTGATGTCAAATTAGTGACAAAATGATCCGTATTCCTTTCTACATTGATATCTTTCTTTCTTAAGTTGTTTTTGTAATTTTAAATCTTGACAAATTTTTATCCTTCTTTTGGGTGAAACTAATTAGTTTACCATATGTAAGCTTTTCATATGGAATAATACCTTTGTAATTTTCTTTTATTTGATTCCTAACTTTTTCTCCTAATAAAGTGGGAAGTCCTGCTAGAAATTTTTTTTCCAAAATGGTTGTTGGTTATCAGATCTTTGCATAACTCTAGTCATAAAGACATTTTTATACCATTTAAAATCAATTAATTTTTTACATTTTAAATTTGATAATAATTTTGAATTTCTATCTTTAAGATGAGAAGGATCTCCAATAAAGTGTTTAGAGATTGAGAAAATTAAAGTTGCTACTGCATCTTGGATTTCTCTTCCTTGTTCGTCTAAAATATTCTATCTTGGTCATCTTTTTTTATTACTTTTAAAATTTCTTCCTGTTGGGTTTTAGTGAGTGCATGATCCCACCATCCTTTTAATTGACTAGTAAATCCAGCAACTAAAAGATTAGCTATAGCATGATCACTAATTAATCCATTTTGATTTTGGGTTTTATAAACATTTGAAACCATTGTCATTTGTTGTAATAAACTAAGAATATTGTATTCAGACATTCCATCTATATTCTATTCATAGATTGTATTAGCATTGTATTTTTTTTGGAAAACAAGTTTTTCTTCTATGTTAAGATCAGGTGCAGTGATTTTTGGATAATATAATTTTTTTGGTTCTTTCCAAGCCATCTTGTTAATTTGTTGTTCATCTGACTGATCCGAGTTAGATTGGGAAGATTGGTGTAATGTATTTACAGAATATTGGGTTTGTATTAGGGTATCAGGGGCAATTAATTCAGACTTGTAGTTTTCCAAAGCTTTAAGTCTATTTTGGATTTCTGTTAGGAATTCATTTTGGGATTTTTGGAAAGTTTTTGGAATCTCATAAGGTGTGAATATTGGTTCTTTGGAACTTTTTTCGATTATCTCTTTTACTGGTTCTTTCCTGATTGGTTGACTCTCTACCAGGTTCTCAATATAATCTAATTGCTTTCCTATTGTATGAAGATTAATATTTGTATAATTGTTTTGTTCTACTATCATTTTAATATCTTTTGATGAGATTCGTTCTCCTGCATCAGGAGCTCTCATTCTTAAAGGGTTTGCTTTTATTCCAATATTCTTGTGAAGATATTGAACTTCCATTAAAGGGGGATGTCGAGATTCAACTTCTCCTTTATTAGTCTGCCATCTAGTATTATGTCTTATTGTATTAACATATTCTAAATAATATTCTTCAAACCATTCAAAGAATTTTATATGGACTTTATAGGTATTCATAAATCCATAATATTCTTGAAGAATGCTTTCTTTTTTATCATTATAATTTTTAAAGTAATCTTCCCTTTTTTGCTTATTTTTGTTGGAATAGAAGTGCTTTCTACACCATTCTTTATTTATTTCAAACGTTTTTTCTAAAACAAATATTTTTGAATTTTCTCCTTATCTTGCATTATTAGTCATTGATGAATATGTTGGTGACATATTAGGTATATTTTGGGGACTCTCTTCCTGTCTGGCATAGATAGGTTGAGCTATTTTTGAGGAATTATCTATTCCTTGTAAATTGGTCCTAAATGTTGTTGGGATAGAAGAGACAAAGGCTCTGGCTGTCCTAAAATCTACTGTTTGTGTTTCTAGATTTGACTCTTCTTCTATATTTAACCTCTTAAAGGTTGTTCTGGTACTTTCTATTTCGAAGGAGTATCTTGGAGGCATTCTTTGTGGCCTATTGAATTTTAATTCGACTATGCCATCTTGGTGCTGAGAAATTTCACTTAATGAAGTGTTTCTTATGGGGGTTGGTGCCACGAGATCTGTAGCACCTTCAAGTTTCCACTTATTAGGAAGATTTATCTCATACCATTGTATTGTTCTTGGTATTGTGGTATGAGATCTTATGGTGTCTGTCTCTATTAAGAGGGTTTCTCCTTTTTGGCTTTGGAGTAAAGCCTTGGTATTAACAACAGAATACATAGCTTTGAAATAAAGTCTATACACTAAAGTTAATACTTCCGTACCAGGAAGCATTTGTAGTTATGGGTATGTATTTGGAGGGTCAAAGATTGTAAAATATTTTTATCAGTCAAAGAAACCATAAAATTTGGATAACAATTAAAATGTATTGGGTCTGTACATAGGCTTGTTTCTATAGTTCCTAATAATGAGTCATTAAACATGATGTCTCTTTGGTCTCTTAAGACTACTAATATTGAGGTATTTTTAGTGGCTTCAACACTAAAAGGTTTGAATCCAACCTAGACTAATCCAAAATGGATATATTTGTATCTTTGTTCTTTGAGTTTATTAATGACAACTTTATCTAATAATTGGATTGTTTCATATTCTTTTTGAATAGGCAAACTCCTTTCTTTTGTTTTTATAACATAACTGCAAAAAGCATTTAAATTTTCAAAAGTTGTTTTTTTTTTGTAAACTTGGTTTGTTGGAACTCTTGGAAGAGTCCAATTATCAAATCTTTGGGGAATATTTTCATAATGTTCTTCTTGTTCATTAACAGTGTTGTTTGAGGTTTAGTCAGATTCTTGGGATTGATTAGAAACAAAGCTTGCAGAAGAATTGGTTCTTCTAAGGAAAGAAAACATTCTTTGTTTTCTTATTTCCTACAGGAGGTTCTACTATCTAGATTTCTGAATTAATTAAGTTGCCTACAGGGATATTATGTCCTTAACATGCCTAACTCATGGCTAACTGGACACTGTATCAATTCTCAGCAAAATAATAATACATTAATGAAGATAGTTAAACTAGAACTCGAAAATATTGAAAACAAATTAAATTTTTTTTAAACTTAGAAATACCTGTTCCTCCTTGGCTCTGATACCAGTTAGTCTCGAGGATCTTAGGATCGGATTGGTAATGATATATTTGTAATTTGAAAACTTAAATTTGAAAAATTAATTTGAAAATTTGTAAACTTAAAATTAAATTTTGAAGAAGCTTTTTGGAAAATTTGGAGAAACAATTCAAATGGCTAAATCGAGTTCTGTTTTTCATTCTCAAACTGATAGCCTTTTATAGAGGGCTATTCTCTCTTTACATTATCTGAATCGGGAAATCATTACATTTGAAACTTTGGTTAGAACTTTTCAGAGAATATATTCTCTGATTACAAAAATACAAATTACAGAACTATTCACTTGTCTTTTCTTGCAGGGAATCTTTCCTGTTCACGCATTATTTTGTTGCAGGGAATCTTTCCTGTTCACACATCATTTCTTGCAGGGAATCTCTCCTGTTCATACATCATTTCTGGTATTATTTCTTTTTGGACCTGGTGATGGTTATTGAAGTGGTATCATCTGCAAGATTCACCGTCTTGATTGAGGATGTTGAATATTCATCTTCAGATTCAGAGTCCAATGAGCTGAGCATTTTAGACATGAGTTTTTTAGATTCTTTTTTGGTCTTGGCTTGAGCTAACATTGCACTAGCTGTCGACTTTGCGTGAAGAAATTTTGCTGTGGTTTGATCCGGGACTGCGGACTTACATAATCTCGGATTCTTGTTGAAAAAATATCCAAATATTTTTTCATCATTAAATTTGTCCCACCATTTAGTCCTTTAGTTGCGAACTAATAATGGAATTCCAGTATGTTGGTCTTGCTCATAAGAATAATTCCATGAGACAATCTAAGAAATGCATAGTTTTGAAGAAAAATAGATTGTCCTGTAAATGTGTTTTTGATCTGGTTCAGGATTAAATTTGTCAAAGAATTTGGGCCATAAGTTTTAAATTTTTTCTGGTAGTATCTCAAAGGATGATGGTCCATACCAATTCCACCATTCTTGGAACCAGTTTGGGAATTTGAATTGGGTGCCATATTTGAAATATATGAGCCAAGAATGTCTCATGTGTTGGTTGTTCATTAAGAAGGCATTGTACCATGCCATTTGGTAATCCCAATATGTAAAATATGGGTAATAGTCTATTTTGGTGGTAAATTTGGCTAGAAATTTCTTTGGAGAATTTGGGTTTTCACTCTAATCTCTTGGTCGAAGAATTTTTAATATTTGGGCTGTTGAATGGGTAATAAAATTTGGATCTTTTGGATCTGTGTAATGTTTGAACAATATTGATCTAGTTTGGACCAGTATATTTTCATAATACTGTTGAGGTTTTTGAGAATCCAATGGTTTGAAATGCCATCCATTGAAAAGTTCTTTTGCAAGTAATTAAATTTAATCTAATATTAGATTAAATTTAATATTAAATCTTATTAAAATAATAGAATGTTTATCTTGTAGATAAACATTAAATTTAATTTAATATTAAGATAACCACTTTAATATTAAATTAATAAAATACTATTAAGATAAGTATTAAATTAAATTTAATATTAAACTATTAAAATAATAATATTTTTTGAATAATTAATCTAAAATCAAATTCTTTAGTAGAGTTTCAGTAGAAGCGTAACTCTTCCACTACTCAATCACTGAAGACCAACCGCCCCCGACCACCAGGATGCCGGCGTCGCAACCACCGGCACTAACGTATGCGGTAATACAGGTACGATACCCTTACGGCACCTCGAGCCAGTTCAACTGCTGCCATTTCAGTTCGGGTTAGTGACGACCCAACCGGTCCAGTCTAGTCATCGGTTGGACAGTCAGCCTAGTTTTATACATCAGGCCCAGTAAAACTATTTTTTGGGTCTTGGTGTTTTTGGGTCTTGATCTCGAGTTTGGGCTTTCGAGCCCAATTTACAATCTTAGATCCGATTTTCAAGTTCAATTACCATTGGGCCAATTATCTGACTTGAAAATTAATTTTCAAAAAATATCATATTAATTTTAATTAATTTGAATAATTTAATTTTACTTGATCAAAATTAATTTTTCGAAAAATCACTTAGATTTTCTAAATTATTTTTTAAGAAAATTCTTTAATCAAATTCTCTATTTGAACAATTATCACGACCACCTAATTTAATTCTACATCAAATAAATCGACTCAATTAAATTATTTTTAAAGTCGTAAAATTTTTTTCTAATTCAAATACAGTCCAATTGAGCTTTTTTTGAGCTAGCGGAGGGACCAATCGGACATATACAATTAGGCTCTAGTAATTGCAATTATATCCAGAAGTATCATTCCGATAATTCGCAATTACTTAATCATGGAGTCAGTCCACAATAAGTATTATGATTGAAAACTCCTTATTGTATATTCTTTACGAAAACAATTCATCCAGTTGTTTTTGTCCAATGACCTCATCATGTGTGTGTTACCTTCATATGATATCCTTGATTCCTTTAAGTTAAATCCATTTACTCAATACAATCCTATTTTATCTCATTGTTACCATTGTGTCTGCTTAATGATTAATACGATTACTGTCAACAAATGACTATGATAAATTGCTCGATCGAGAACAAGCAACCCGTGGCCACGTTCCATATTTATCAATCCACACAATGCCAATGAGAGGATATCATTAACTCTTTAATTGAGCTATGAATTTCACTATTGTTAGTAAAGCCATATCATACACAAGTCATATACCCAACATATTGGCTATGGGCTCAATCATCTTTAGAGCATAAGCCTCCACTTATATCAAAGCATATGAGTTGCATACGCATGGTCAGTGACTAACTCAGGAATTAGGTAAATCACACCATGAACGCCACAAGTGAATTAATTCACTAACGGATTCAAAATTAATTCATCTTGGGTCCAGTCTAATATATCATTCTTCCAATTAATACATCTCTGTCTCTACCCATGGAGTCAACTGCTCTGATAGTCAAGACTAGCCATCTCTCCAATTAGAATTGTAGACAACATAATAATCCTTCTCAGTATTTGAATCAAATGTTCATTTCGATTCTTTTACGGGATTACAGACTTATTTAGATTATCTACTGAAGTAAGTTGTCTTTCTCGCAATGTAAACGTTTTTACAATACCACTTATCTTTAGTTTGAATTTAGACAATCAATAAGCTAATATATGCTTGTCACAATTTCGCTATGCATGCAAAATATAAAAGACAGAAATGCAAAAGACATAATAGTGAAATGTGAAATTAACTTTATTTATTTATTCATCGTTTAAATAAATAAAAAATAGTTACATGTTTACTACAATATGGGCACATTTACCAATACAAACAGAGGTAGAAAAAATCTACCGTCAGAACAACTATCAAGAGTGTAATGACTCAAAGGAAAGAAGCGTCTCACCTCTCTTTTCAACTAACACCTCACAAGTAGAAGAGCAAGAATTACTTCAAATGGCCGTAGTCCATGAAGTTAGCAATTGATGGGCATAACAAGCTGGGTCATTTAACTAGAGAAGTCAAGCAACCATAGATGGGCAATCCAAGAATGAGCATGAAGAGGTCAAAAAATTCTATGATAATTGCATGACTTATTAATTCTATGGAAGCATCTATAGGTAAACCTTTTCTTTTTCTATAGGTAAACCTTTTCTTTTTCTCCCAGCTATTAAAGATGTTTGGGACATTGTGAAAGACACCTATTTAGATTTAGAAAATACTTCACAAATCTTTGAGTTAAAAATTTTCCACTGATTTAGAAAATGCTTTCCAAAGAGTTAAAATAAAACTCCGGAAGGCAAGGCAAGGCAAGGCGAAGGGAAAATGATATTATTTTTTATTATAACAAGATGGTTTATCTTTGGCAATAACTAGATCAATGTTATAATAAGCGAGATAATATCCTGAAGATAGTGTAAAAGCTATGAAAAAAAAAATGAGTGAGCTTATTTATTTATGGTTGGTTTAATTTGATGAACTGAGATATCAGATCCTAGGGAAAATCGCTTCCAACACTCCGTGAGATTTTTTCTGAGGTTTGAAAAGAGGAGACGAGGAGAAAAGTAATGTTAAGGTCAGGCTTTGAAGCTAATGATGATAATTCTGCTCTTGTGGCTGTTAAAAATGATGATGACAGTGAAAAGAGAAAGAAACCTTGGTGTGACCACTGCAAAAACATTGGCACACTTGAGAAACGTGCTGAAAGCTTTATGTAAAATCAAAAAATGAGAGAAAGAATAGTGAAAATGGTCGTGGTTCACAATTTGGGGATATCAGAGCTTTCTAAACAACTAATGAAAAGCATGAGCAGCAAAATCCTCTGGAAGGGTTTCCATTCACTAAGGAACAATTAGAGCATCTACACAAGCTTCTTCAATCACCACAGTTTTGGATGAATTCTTCTATTTCCAACTCATCCAATAATCCATCTTACTCATTTGCCCAATCAGGTGCTAATTTTTCAGTTTTTTTTTTAGTTTTAAGACTTGTAAAACAAACCTGTGGATCATTGATTCTAGAGCTAGTGATTACATGACTAATAGTCATTTCCTTTTCTCAACTTACACACCTTGTGCAGGAAATAAAAAGATCAAAGTAGCAGATGGTTGTTTTCGGCAATAGTCGGGAAATGCACTATCAAAATTTCAACTTCCTTGGTTTTACATGATGTTTTACATGTGCCAAATCTAGCTTGTAGTCCCATATCTATCAGTAAATTATCTCAATCCTTGAATTTTCATGCTATATTTGACTCATTTATGTGTAAATTTCAGGACATGATCTCGGAGAGGATGATTTGCAGTGCTAAAGAGTCTGGTGGAATTTACTTTCTTAATGGCGACCATCAAAGTCAACCAGCAACTACTCTATGTTTGAACTCTGTTTCTAGTTTCGATAAGGTTATGATTTGGCATTATAGGCCTAGACACCCTAATTTTTACTATTTAATACCTTTGTTACCTGATCTATTTAAGAATAAAAAATCTTCTTCATATCACTAGGAATTTTGTGAATTAGCTAAGCATCATTAGTCATTCTTTCCAACTTAAAAGTATAAGACTTCCAAACCTTTTTCGTTAATTTATAATGATGTTTGGAGACCTTCGAGAGTCTCAACTTTTTTTAGGAAAATATTGGTTTGTCACATTTATTGATGATTATACTCACATTTGTTAGGTGTTTTTATTAAAAGATAAGTTTGAAGTTAAAAATGTGTTTCAGTCTTTTTATGCTATGGTGGAAACACAATTTGGTGTAAAAATCAAAATATTTCGAAGTGACAATGGTGAGAAATTTTTTAGTGACCAATTAGGCATTTTTTTAACCAAACATAGAATAGTGCAACAAAACTCTTGTACAAATACACCACAACAAAATGGGATTGCGAAAAGGATAAATCGCCATATTTTAGAAGTAACTAGAGCCTTGATGTTCACTAGTTAGGTACCACATTATCTTTGAGGAGAGACTTTGTTAACAGCTACATATCTTATTAATAGAATGCCCAATAAGATTCTAAACAATAGAACTCATTTCAGTCTTTTTAAAGATAGCTTTCCTAACTTTAAATTTATCACAGATTTACCCTTCCAAGTTTTTAGGTGTAGTGTTTTTGTTCATCTTCACAACAGGGCAAACTAGATCCTAAAGAAAAAAATATCTTTGTTGGTTATGCTTCTAATAAAAAGGGTTACAAATGTTATGATCCGATTGATAGGAAGATAATTGTTACCATGGATATCACTTTTGTTGAAACACAACCTTACTTCGATTCTAATATTCAGGGAGGAAATTATAATAAGGAAGATTCCATAATTGATCAAGAAGAGACTAGGAATATACAACATAGAGATTCTAATAATGGGAAAGGTGAATTTATGATCAACACAATGAATGATGTTAATGTTGTTAATAAAAAGGAGTTTGAATGTGTAGAGTCTAATAATGAGAACAAAGAACAAACAAAGGAGTTGTTAATTTACTCAAGAAGAAACCAAAATCAAGAATGTGGAATCAACCAAATTCATCACCAAGAATTCGACCTGCGGGACCTTGCTAAAAGTCTAGGTCAAACTCTTAAGTCTGACCAATGAATTTTTTTTATTTAGATATTCCAATTTTTAAAAGAAAATGTGTTAGAAATGTTGTCAAATATCCCCTGTCTAAATTTGTGTCCTATAAAGACTAGTCTTCAACATTATCAGCCTTTGTTTCATGTCTCGATACTGTGACAAAACTCAAAAATATGAAAGATGCTTTACAGGTTCCTGAATGGAAGGAGGTTGTTTTAGAGGAGATGTGTGCTCTTGATGAAATAGGTACATGAGAAGCAGTGGAATTACCTGTAGGAAAAAAAATAGACTGTTAATGGGTATTCAAAACCAAATTCAGACCGGATAGGTCTTTAGACAGATACAAAGCTCAGTTGGTGGCTAAAGGGTACACTCAAACATATAGGATAGACTATCTTGAGACATTTACTCTAGTAGCAAAGTTAAATTTTGTTCGAGTTCTTTTATTCATTGTTGTTAATCTTGATTGGTCTTTACAACAGCTAGATGTGAAGAATGTTTTCCTAAATGGGAAACTTGAAAAAGAAGTTTACATGGATTCTCCTCTAGGTTTTAAAGAAAAATTTGGAACTCAAGTATGTAAGCTCAGGAAATCTTTGTATAGTCTAAAGAAATCTCCTTGAGCTTGGTTAGAATGGTTCACTCAATTCGTTAGAAAATAAGGTTACTCACAAGGAGAAGTTAATCACACAATGTTCTATCGACACTCACAAAAAGGTAGAATAATGATTATTATAGTTTATATCGATGATATCATTCTTACAAGAGATGATGTGAATGAAATAATGTGCCTCAAAGAGCATTTAGCATTGGAGTTTGAGATCAAATACTTGGGTCCTTTAAAATACTCCACTAGAATCGAAGTTGCTCGATCAAAGAAGAGTTTTGCGGTCTCTCAAAAAAAAACATGTGACTAATCTTTTAAAGGAGACTGAGATGAATGGTTGCTGCCCAACTGACACACCAATTGATTCAAGCGTAAAATTTGGAAATAAAAAAGGAAGATCAATTGATAAAGGGCAGTACCAAAGATTAATTGGTAAGTTAATCTACTTATCACATATAAGGCCAGACATAGCTTTTTCAGTAAGCTTAGTGAGTCAATTTATGCACTCCCCAATAGAGGAACATGAAGAAGTAGTGTTTTAGATTCTAAGATACTTGAAGAGTTCATTTGGAAATGGCTTATTCTTCAAGAAACTCGAAAAAGGAGGAACTGAAGCTTATATAGATGCAGACTGGGCAGGCTCAATAATAGATAGAAGATCTACATCAGGGTACTGTATATTTGTTTGGGGAAATGTTGTGACTTAGTAAAGCAAAAAAAAAACAAAGTGTTGCAGCAAGAAGTAATGCAGAGGCTAAGCTTAGATCAGTGGCTTAAGGAATTTGTGAAATGATACAGTTAAAAAGAATTATGGAAGAGTTGAGGAAACCGATAACTTCACCAATAAAGTTGTATTGTGATAACAAAGCTGCCATTAACATTGCTCACAACTCAATTTAGCATGATATAACTAAACATGTTAAGATTGATAGGTACTTTATCAATGAAAAGATTAAAGAAGGCCAAGTGTGCATGTATTTTGTTCCTTCAAAATAATAAATTGCTAACATACTCACTAAAGGGCTCTTTAAGACAAGTTTTAATTTTCTTGTAAGTAATTTGGGCATGATTGATATATATACACCACCTTGAGGGAGGGTGTCGAAATATGTGATGAACTCCCATATATTTTGGGATAATTTTTAAGTTATTTGGGTAGAAAATCTTAGAATAATCAATTGAGATTTTTTAGGAAGACTTTTTTTATCTTTTAGTAATTTACTAGAATAAGAGAACTATTTTCCCAATTATGTTGTGAGTCTTTTTCTTATTTCAACTAATTTCTTTACGTAATAAATATAGTACAGTTTTATTGAATATAGTCTCTTGAAAACTTTCAAGCTTCATTAGAATATCTTCTAACATGATTAAAGGAAGTTGCTGATAGTCAATTCTTCATCTTTAATAGCAGGTTTTGCATTTGAAAAGTCTTCCCCTGGTTTCCATAGCTTGTTTATCTGTAATGCATCTCCTTCCAACAAAATTCTCTGATGCCCAGTTTGTAGAGCAAATTCAAGATCTTTTTTTGTTGTCAAAGCCTTTACTATTTCAAGGTTAGTGATCATCTCAAGTTTAATAGTTGTACAGGCCAACACAAATCCTTCAGTCTCTTATCACAATGCCTCCTCCACCAACCTTTAGTTTAGCATCAAAACTCCCATCAAATTCCACTTTAATGAAGTTTGGAATGAGAGGTTTTGATTTTTGCATCGTAGAAGCCTGTTTAAGCGTTGACTTATAGTTGGTCAATTTTCTAAATTCATTCCAATAGCTCTTGATGGAGTTCATTAGATTGTTGATCGTTGTCTACTTTAAACCATTAATCTATTTGTTCCTTGCATTCCTAAACCTCAAGTGTAACAACCCGATTTTCAGTGATATTAGAAATAGTAGTTTAGGGCCACTAAATCCTACGTGTAAGTTTGTAAATATTATTATTTAACATTTACGAGTCAAATGTATTTTTTTTTTAAAAATGCATTCCCGGGACTCCGTTCCGGTAAATCTGATTCGTAAATATTTTTAATAAATATTACGAAGCTAGTTGTGTAGTTAATTAGGTTTTGATTAGGTGAGTTTGACTTAATTAAGGTTAATTAGATAAAAGGACTAAATTAAATTGATTGTGAAAGTTTAATTATGAAATAGAAAAAAATTAAAAGGATCAAAGAAGCAATTATGCCATTACTTAAAGTTGAGGCGGCATAAGTAGATATTTATTTAAAATCTAAAGTTAAAATATATTATAATATAATAATATTACTTAAAAGTTAAGTATATATATTATATTATATTATATTATATTATATTATATTATATTATATTATATTATATTATATTATATTATATTATATTATAAAAACAAACAAATAGAAAAGAATGAAGAAACAGAATTGAAAAACGAAACAGAGAAGGAAAGAAAGAAAAGGGAAAATTGGGGTTTTGAAGTTCCAAGCTTAATTTGGTAAGTCAAATTAGTCCATTTTCTTATAATTTTGATGTTTTTGGAATCCTAGAACAAAATACTACTTGATTTAAGTTGAAATTTTGAAAGTTAGTAAATTTTTAGATGTTGTTCATGTTGAATTAATTGATGAATTAGGGTTAAATTGATTGAATTTCAAGTTAGGAGTTAGTAAATGGTTGATTTGTAAAATAAAACATAAGTTTTGAATAGTAGGGACTAAATTGAGAGAATTTCAAAATTATGGATTTATGGTGAAATTAGAGAGTTAAATTAGTTTAAAGTGGGAATGGAATGAAAATATGAAATTAGTTTTGAGAATAAAAGTTAGTCTTGGTTCAGGGACTAAATTGGAATTTAGACAAATATTGAGTAAAAATTGAAATATTTAATGTGAGATTGAATGGTGTTGTATTGATGATTTTTAATTGTTTTAATTCCGTAGCTAGCGTTGTACCGGAATTCTCAACTAAAAAGGGGAAAAATATAGTTGACGAGGAATAGCTCGGAATTCTTGGTTTGTATTTCTATAATCCGAATCTAATTATTAATTGTTGCATTTTGATTAAATGTTATAGTAAGTGATTGATGTGAGAATTATTGTGTTTTACAATTGAAATGGATTGTCTTGATATGTGATGAAATTATATTGGTCGAATTGAATTGAAATATATATGTTATGAATATATATGTGTAAATGTGAAATTGTGCAAATATGATAATTGGATTATTTTTTATATGTAAAAATTCAGTTTAATGCCCAAGTAGACGAAATTTAAAACTACTGGGATATTAGTGGCATGCCATTAAGGAATTTAGCGTGCTCTATGATTATTAGCACGTTGGTGCTATTTGATTACTAGCACGACAGTGTTCTCCGTTTAGCACATTTGTGCTCTCTGTTTAGCACTTTAGTGCTCTCTGTTCATTAGTGCATAATAATGCACCTCTGTATTTGTTTCGTATATCCGATGTGCTCTATAAAATCTACTTTGGGCTAAGAATATGAGATAGTAAACTGAAAATAGAATGTGAAATATGTTGTAAATACATGGAATACACGAGTTATATATTCATAAATTGATTGTAGAATGGATAGTGCCATTGTTTAAAGGATACGTGAATAAATTCTGGAAAGGTATTATATATAGCAAGTGATAAAAATTGAGTATTGTGTGAATTTAAATGTTCAATTGTGCTTAACATTTTATTATACATATTTTATTGTTTTATTTTTAAAAAAAATTGGATTATAGAAATACCACTGAGTTTTTACTCAGCGTAGGGTTTTGTTTTCCGTGCGCAGGTTAAGTACTTAAGTTTGATCGCTGATTTAACATCTAACAACGATCCCGAACTCAAATATTGTGATGTTTATTTCTTTGTGTCGGCATGTACCTAGAGTGTCTAAATATTAGTTATTTTGTGGTTTGGTTGTAAATGAAGTTATAAGATCTATTTTGGAGAGTTTATAATTTGGTTTAAATGATGCTTTGATGACTTGTTTTGATGATATAAAATGTTTGAGATTTCTGTCTGTTTGATCTGTAATCCCAGGTAATGCTTCGTAACCCAGTTCCGGCGAAGGATACGGGTTGGGGGTGTTACATCAAGCCATCATAATAAGGAGATCAAACTACTTCTTATCAATGGAGTTGGTCGTTGATTCCAGGCAATCTACACCATTGCTGGTTTTAGATTCCACAACCTCAATAAGGAACCCACAAGCTAGCAAATCTAACTTAACAATACTGCATTCCTTCAAGCATGCATCTCAATTTCATTACTAGTGCCACATTGTTTAGAACAAATGTCTGGAGTGTTCAAATGTCTCGTAATATTGGAAGTTGTAGGAAGAATAACACAACAAAGATGCCAAGAAAAAAGAGACACACTCTTGGTGGTAAGAATAAACTCCAATTTAAATTTCAAATTTTATCATGCGGGCCAAATCTTGAAATCCTTTTAGCCATGGCTCTGTAAGCACTTTTAACTAAGTATGTTATACTATTATTTGGATGCCAAATCAGTTTATCTTCCCAATTACCAATGAAAAGTTGAATGTTAAGAATTGTTTCAACTTCAACCATATAAAATTCATTACAAGTGACATTCTCTTTCTATCTCCATGTGGTAAAGTCAATAAGTTTTGAGACTTTAGCCTCAAGAGCAAGTGTATTGGTTCAGAAAGAACCTTGTAAGCACATGCGATGGGGATCCAATTGTCTTCTCTGACTCAAATATTGCTCCCATTGCCAACTCTTTATCTTGCTCCGAGCTTAATCACTCTTTTTTATCCTCAAAAGCTTCTCCAAATAAAGGATAATTTCCTTCCAAGCCTTGCACTTATAAAGTCAACATTGGAAAAATATTTTGCTTTGAAAACCTTATGGCAAAGAGATTGGTTATCCTAGGTCAAACTCTATCCTTATTTATCCAGCATAGCCAAATTAAAATTAGATAGATCATGAATTTAAATCCTCCTTGTGACTTTGGTAGGCAAAGATTGTCTCATTCAATCCAATAAATCCTTTTTACCATCATTTTTTATTCATCCACCAGTACCTTCAAATTAAGCATGAATTTTTCTCACACAATGTAGAAGGTAATTTGAAACATTTAAAAACATAAGAAGGCAAGGATCATAGAACCAACTTAATAAAGATTTCTTTACCTCCAAATGAGAGGAGATGCTTATTCCGTCTATCAACTCTTCGTTGAACTTTTGCTATGATCTCCTTGAAAGTTCCTTTACCTACCAAAGTTGGCATCTTAATGCATTTTTCTAGGTTAGTAGCAACACAAATTTTGAATAAAGCTTGTAGTTCTCGTTCAATATTCTCATTCTTATTTGGGTTGAAATAGAGGAAAAACGTCACATAATTAATTTGTTGGCTAAAAGCTTTATTCATAAATCTTTCTCCCTTGCTTCTATTTGCTTTCACAAAAAGTAAGTTGTCATTTATGAAGAAAGGATGATTAACTCTAAGTCCAAGTTTGCTAGCCTTAAATCTTACAAGTTCCCCTTCCCTTTGTGCCATTGCTAAGTTGGTCGACAAGCATTCTTAACAGAGAATGAACAAATATGGTTATAAGGGATCTCACAGTATGTAACATTTCTGTTGAAGATCACTGAGTAAGAGATTGATTTGATGCATCTCATAATGTGTTAAGTGTTGGATTTAGTACCCTAAGTGTAATTTATTCATTTTGTATACTTGTATTTTTCAAATAAATTGGTTTAATAAAATATCCATTTATTACATTGATATTCTTCATATATTGTCCTCAATAGTTTTTGCGTGCAAAGCAAAATGAAAGTATATTGGCTCATTGATTATTTAATATTTAACTAATACTAAGCGGTATTACGTAGTCATATCGTAATACGAAGAGATAGCTTGTATTAGTAAATAATCTAAATATGTCCTTAGTCTAATAGGAAAGGAGCAAACCAATTGAAAGACTAATATGACATCTATCAAGTCCAATAGGGAAGATGCTTTATCTTGAGTATCAGAGATGACTCTTAAAAGATGGAGACATAGATGTAACTAACTAGACTGACAATACATCAGATATGACCCAAGTAGAATAGATCCTAGATTCATTTTTGTATTTATTCACTTGTGACATTCATAGTATGACATACATTAATATTGAGTGGATGATGGACTATGTATGCATGACTTGTATACTTTAATGTAAATAAAAGTCTGAGTTCAAATAGATAAGAAATTGAAAGCTGCTACATTGGGTATATGACTTCTCTAGTGTGTAACATCGTTCATGATAGTGGAATTCATAACCTAACTAAATGGTAAATGATGTCCTCTCACAGGCATTACATGATACATGAAAAGTAAACGTGGTCACGAATCGTTTGTCTTTGCAATAAATGACTTGATTACTATTTGATAGTAATTGACTTTTCATGAAATAAAATGTAATAATTACCATGAGATAAAATAGGATCATATTGGGAGAACGAATTTATCACAAAAATATTAAGAATATCCTATGAGGGCAACACACTTATGACAAGGTCATTAGACAAGCACTTATTAAGTAATTTTCGTAATGGTATGTAATTAGGAAGAGATCAGTCATGATATTATAGTGGAGTGACTTCATGACTAAATAAACTTATAATTAATAAGCAAAAATTGTAACTTAATTATAAATTATTTTAGCCCTAATTATATATGTTCAATCGATCTCTACTAGCTCATTGAAACCCTAAATGAATTGAATGTAGAACCAAATTGATAGAAATAAGTGGAAATGATAAAGTAAGAGAAATGGACCGCATTCACATATAAATATGTTTTCTCGCTAAGTATAAAAATGACTTAAGACTTAATTTAAGGTTTTAGAATAATTATTTAATTATAATTAAATAAATAATTGAAGTTGGAAAATTAAATTAAATTAATTAGTCATTATGAATATGTTGAATAAGAAAATTAAATATATTTTCTCATAAATTCTTTTACGGTAAAGTTGTCATAACTTTAACGGAAATAAAATTAGTTTGAGAAAATTATTCATTTAATAAATTAATTTCGTTAATTCAATTAATTGAATAAATAATATTTGTTTTATTTATTTTGAGAAATAGAAAATAAATATTAGGTTAAATTAAATAATAAAATGTTGGGTTAAAAGTTCAGAAAACACATATAATTGAACCTAATAATAAGACGTCCAATTTGCCTCACATAGCACATGAGGGGCGACAAGCCTAAGGGAAGTTAAGAGGGTGTGTTGCCACCCCTCTCTTCGTTAGATTAAAAAAGAGTTTTTTATTTAAACAATATTATTTTACAATGATTTATTCAACCAATATTTTTGTACCTCTCCCTGTAAATGGTGGGAAATTATTATCTAAGAATAAGTTATATTTCCTGGTAATTACTATATTTGTTAGTTTCTATTGAGATAATTTATTTTTCTACTGAAAGTAACTACATTGTTTTTTTTATGTGTGGTTTGTGTTGTTCAAGCCCATATTCTACACAATTCATAGTTCAAGGATTGCGAAGAATGTCGTTAGGTTGAAAGTCAAGATCGACTCAAACCCGTCTTACACAAATTACAAGTACTTTTCAATTAAAATTTATTACTATAAATATCACAAAATGATTCGATTTTGAAAAGTTTAAATCTTCCACTATAACTGTACAACTGTTTTTCTTAACCCGTTTTTTTAACAAGTCCACTGCCCAGCAAATCCCATTTTCAATAAAATTGATTCAAGGAAATTCCACTCTATCATGTCCAATGAAATTGATTCAAGGCAATTCCACTCTTTCTTGTCGTAGGTTTTGCTCATGTCCACCTTTAGCGCAAACTGAGCCTTTTTACCCTTTTTCCATGCCTTCATGTTGTGGATCAATTCGTAAGTCACTGTATCATTATCAATGATTTATCGATGGGGGACAAAAGCACTTTGGCTCTCGCTTATACAATTCGGGAGGACAAGCTTCAACCTATTTGTAAGGACTTTCGCCACAATTTTATATAATTCATTACACAAGGTAATATGTCAGTAATGTGACATAAGGGTGGGATTTGTCTTTTTAGGGACTAAGATGATAACTGTGTGATTCAGCTCAGACCAAGGCATATCCCCTTTTAGCAAGCTCAGACATAATCCAGAAATATCTTTCCCAACAATGTACCAATTATTTTGATAAAATAATGTCGGCATACCATCGGGTCCAGGTGTTTTTGTTGGATGCAGTGCGGATTCAATTTCCTCAAGTTTAAACTCTGCACAAAAGCCTTTGTTCATTTCATCAATAATACATTTTTCCAACTGTCTCTAATATCGATTGGTTAAAATCAAACAAATTCCTGAAGTAGTTAGTAGCAATGCCTTGGAGTTTGTCTTCCTCAAATTTCTAGTTCCCATCATCAATTGCTAGGGTTGAAATGTGATTAATTCTGCGTCGGTTACTAGCTTGAGAGTGGAAGCTAAGCCACGTTACCCTGGATCTTTGTTGCTAGAAAGTCTCTTCTTTTCAAGCAAAGTATCAAGATCTTGTTTTGCCTTACTCTCTGCTTCTAACATTATAGAATTAGGGCCAGCCTCTTGAAGTTGTTGAATTCTTTTTTGAAGATCATTTATTTTCACTGATAGATTGACAATGTTACAAGAGTGCCATTAGCCTAATTTTACATTAATCGTTTTCAACTTATCGTTAACCAAGTTTCCCACACTTTGTTGCCAAGTGTCTCAGATGATCATTTCACATGCTAGTTCTTTTGCCCAGATCGTCATCGTCTATCAACACTTTAATTTCTCTGGTTGTTCCTTCCAAGGTCAATGAAAATTGGGCTATGGTCTGAATGTGAGCTAATAAGATGCTCAGCTTGGAACATAGAATACTTGTTCAGCCACAAATCATCTGCCAAAAAATGGTACAATCTTCCACAGACGAGTTCATCCCCTTTCTGGTTGTTGGTCCAAGTGTATCACACTCCTTAAACCGATAACATAGAGACCCGAGTCTTCAAGAGCCTCACAAAAAGCTTCCATCTGTTTTTCTGACCTTTCAAGTTTATCCCATTTCTCATCAACATCGGTAATCACATTAAAGTCACCGAAACATAGCCATGGTAATCGTGATTCTCTTGCTAGGCTACGAGTTAGATTCCATGAAGAACTTCCCACATGTGTTTCAGATTCCCCAAAGATGCTTGTTAAGAAAAAGAAATCATCCATTCCATCTTTCACTTCCATAACAATATGATTGAGGGAAAAGCTTGTTAGATTGAGATCAAACTTAGACTTCCATAACATGGCAAGTCCCTCTTTCCTTCCATCAATAGCCACAATAAAAAAAGATTCCATATTGCATTGCCTTTTAACCTTTTCCAATTCACTCGTGTTAAGCTTCGTCTCACTAAGAAATACCACCCCAGGGGGCTTTTGTTGTTGATGAGTTTTTTTCAGAGCTCAAACTGCACGGAAATTACCAAGCCCCCGACAGTTCCAACTTAAAACTTTCAACTTCATGAGAACAGGGACCCAAAACAGAGAGGACTAAAGAAAATGTGTAGCCGAGAAAAACCCAATCCCAAAGCTCAATGCAAAAGCAACATACCTGGACAAGAGGAGCGAAAGAAACGTCTTAGTGGAAGTCCTCGGATGAAAAAGCCCCTCGTTCAGGTTGTGATCATAAAAAAGGCGGTCCCCTAACCCTCAAGCAGGAAGGCCCGTGAGTCCAAACTCCAGTTGCTCTATGCTGAATCCCGGTCTCAACCATAGTAACCTCGAACGACTGATCACAATCAAATTGGTCGCCAGCCTCGTACAGGTTCGAGATGACAGCTTCATAGGAGACAAATAGCTTAGAAGCTTGAAGGGAGGATAAACAGATAAACTCAAGGGATCAGCTTTAAAGTCCCTGTGCATTTCGTCAAACACCATGTAGGTAAGAAACTGCTGCAAGTTTTGGGGGGGAAAATGCCAGTTTATATCCAAAATGAGGTGAAAAAGATGGTCCAAAATAAAGAAAGAAGGGACCCAACTGAAGACAGGGCGGGAAAAATCTAAAAAATTAGACTCCAGAGGGCTCGTAGAGAAGTAAAAGACTAAAAAATGAGACTTTAAAGGGCTCCTGGAGAAGACGAGCAGTAGTAGTGGTGTTTAAATTTCAATTAAAATCGAATTAACTAAATGAACTAATTTAATTTGATAATTGATGGATTAATTGATCTAATTCAGTCAAAGCTCGGTTAATAGTTTTTTTAAAGTTTAGTTATCGGTTAATTAATAATACAAATTATATGTAGTTTTAATTTGATCAAATGAACATTATTAATTTATTTATTTTTGATATATATTATACTTGCTTTAACAAAATAAAACATATAAATTTTGGTTATGCAAAAATTCAGTTCAATTAATGGTTAAAAGATAAATTTTTTAATTAATTAAATTAATACTAATTCGATTCAATTAACCGAACCAATTGTACAATAGAGTAGTCAATTTCATTCCTAAAATAAATCAAAGGTTAATATATGCTTGCAAGCGTCGGATTGTGTAATCAATTTTAATTAAATAAATTATTAAATATTTATAAAATTTAAAATATTAAAAAATTATAAAAGTGTTATTTTGGTAGAGGGTCAATCTATTGTTTCTTTTGCTTCTGACCAGTGTATCAATCAACTAGTTCGGTTTTAGTATTACTAGAATTTAATCTTTTTATTTTTTAATTTTAAGATTCTAGTCCAATTGTTAATAATATTAAAATATTTTGTTTAATTCAGTAGTGTGATAAAATAAACTTAAATTAGACTTTTATTTAAAATAAATTTAGACTAAATTTCTTAAAATAAAAGTAAGGACTAAATTCTAAATATACAAGGAATATAACAACTTTTAAGTACATTTTAACCTAAATCAAAACCTTAAACTATACTTTCAATTTCGCTGAAACTCCCATCTTATACCTATCATACCAGTGCATTTTGCCCCTTTTTGCTCTATTTCATTCATATTTTGCTCTTGAATTTGTCTAAAAATATATAATTGGTGTTTAAATTTTTTTTTTAATCTAGTTGGTACCTAAACTTGTATTCAGTTACCTAGGTCGGTACCTCCATACTAGCACTGTTAATTTGTATTGACGTGGCATTAATGGCCAATTCGATGGTAGCACGTAGTAACATCTCAATATGCCATTTGGCGAGCAAAACTTAAGGAATTAAAAAATATTTAAAATATATAAGTCAATTAAAATTTTTTTTTCACATCAAGAATAAACTTTGACAAATAATTGTCTAGATACATATGAATCCAGACACCCATTTTTTCAAATTCATTCTATATATTTTTTAGTAAGTTTATATATTTTAATTTTTATATAAAATATCAGTTTTAGATTATTATTATTATAAATATATAAAAATATAAATTTATAAAATAGAAAAATATATACAATAAAAAATATAAAAAGCGTATAATATTTTGAAAAATATATAAAATTTATAATCTATAATATAGATAAATTAATTAAAATTTTATAAAATTATAAAAGAAATAAACAAATATAAAATAACTAAAAGCACATCTACAATGAATTTAGATAAGCGGTTGTGGAGATGTATTTGAATTTAAACAACAACTTATCTAGGGTCATTCTTGATGTAATTTTTTATATTTTATTAATTTAATTATTTTATTTTTAAAATATATTTTTAATTTCAAAATCATAATATAGACAATCTGGTACTTTATAAAAAAATTTAAAAAAATTATAAACTTACTAAAAAAATATATTTGAAATGAATCTAGACAAATGGGTGTCCAAATGTATACATATCTAGACAACCATTTGTCCATGTTCATTATTTATGTTTGTCATGTCGCATATTGAGAGGTCACGTACCACCATCGAATTGGGTATTAGTGCCATGTAAACAAAAACTAACTTGTGTTAGTGCAGAGATGCCAAGCTAGGTGACAGAACACAAGTTCTTTAAATTTATTTTGACTTAAACCCAATTATCTTTCTGATTTTCACTTAAAACTTTTTAGCCTAATTTTAATTTTATTTTGAGTTAATCGTTTGATCTGGATAGGGGTGCATTTTTATGTTTTTTTTCTCTTAAACTATACTCTTGATCACTTTAAAATAGAGTTTATATTCTAATTAAAGATAATTATTTAAACTAATTACTTCATTAAAAATTCCGGACAAGAAATGAGATACCCTATTCATCCGTATGGTTGGTGGTGGTAGGGAATGGCTTTTAGAGTATCTTCAACAGTACTCTTAACATATAGTGAGCCACAGTTGCCCAAATCCGCTATCATAAAAATCCTTGCAAATAGTTATACACAAGAAGGAACCATGTTTACTCTATTTTTGTAAAATTGTATAATATTTGGATTAATTTTATATATTTGTACTAATTCGAATTTTTAATTTATTATCTTGCATCATTCACACTTAGCAACATCAATTTTAGTACCAAGCAGATATCTATTGAGTCACATGTTACATCGTCGAATTTTAAAAATTTATATAATGATAAATCAATGGGTCTTACAAGTAAAGTACGAGGTTTGATGAAATTTTTACACTTAAGCTCGTTTAACATTGCTTATTAAAAGTGCTTTTGAGCCCAAAAACATTTTTGAGCAAAAGCTAGAATTTTTACTTCTATTTTTGGCTAAAAAAATGTTTTTACAAAATATTTTTTAGCTAAAAATTTAAAAACATACTGTCGAAACCATTTTTAAATTTTTTAAAAAAACGGGGATTGACTTTGAAAATGAAAAATGGGAGTCGCCACCGATCTTTTATTAAGGTGTGATCGGTTCACCATTAAAAATAAATTTTAGGTCTGTGAGATTTGAGAAAATAGGTCCGGGAGTCGGTTATGCACGAGGAAGGGTTAGCACCCTCGTAACGCCCAAAATTGGTACTGAATCGATTGTTTAATGTCTTAATGTTGAGAATTTGAAAAGATTTTAGAATACAATCCTTTGAAAAGAAAATTTGAATAAAATGAATTGGATGATGAGATTCATTTATTTCAAAGAAATAAATTGTCACACTCAGTAAGTTAGGGTGCAACAATTCAATCTTTGAAATTAAATTTGTCTATTTTTAAGAAAATCATGTGTTTTAAGAAGGTTATTTGATTATCTAAGTCAATCGAGAAATCCGAACCCAGTAAATTAGAGTTCAATTTCTCGAAATTCTTAAACATCAAACATTGCCTTTATTTTAAAATTGAGATAACAAAATGTCGTATCCAATAAGTTAGGATCCAATATTTTGAAATCTTAAGAATTTTATTTTAATAGCTGAATGGTTTTAATAAAATGGGCGCTTGATTATCTAAATTCATCGAGAAAAATTGAAACCCAGTAAGTTAGGGCACAATTCTCTCGGGAACCTATGAGCGCCAAACCTCTTTTTTAAGGATTATGAAATAAAACGATTATGATGCTTTAATAAAATTCAACTCTTACAAATGGAACGTGATTGAATAACGATACATATAATGTAAAAGATAAATAACAAATTAAACTTAAACTAGAAGCAATTTAACCAATAATAGGAAAATACAAATATTGACTTTAATCATATTATACAAACATCCACATTAAAAATTAAGCAACCCATAAATTCATAATCAATAAAAAAATCGAGACAATGAGTAAAAACAACAGTGATAACAATAAATAATACAAATATTTAATACAATTTGGTAAGGAATAAAAATTTAAATATAAGGTTTGAATAAATTTAAATGAAGGATTTTAAAACACAAAAAAATGTAGTAAAATAAAAGTGAACAACTTAAAATTAATATATACATTCTAATTTATATAAATAAAACTTAGTAAAATTAATAGTATATACCTAGTAATAATATATAAAAGTTAAATAATTAAAATGAAATAAAAATTTAAAAAGAATAAAGTTTTCATGCATAAGAAAATATCATTTGAAAATAATAATATATGATTATATATACACACGTATACTAAGAAAAAAGAAAAATAATAATTATATTACATACGCATATATATATATAAATATACAGTACTATTATAGAAATTAACTTTTTATATAAAACTAATATATAAAAATACAATAATACAATAATAAGAATAAGTATGATAATAAAAATAACAATAAATTCCTTAACAAAAACTAAATGGCAAGAAGGAGTAAGTCACAAACAAAATCGAATCAACAAGGAAAAAATAAAATTAAAGAAAAGTGGGGGACCATGCTGCAACACACGTATTACATGGGGGCCTGATTGGGAAATATCCCGCTTCCCCAAAACGCAGTGTTGCAAGCTGGATTGAAATGGAACAAAAGCAGAATATGGGGGCCAAATCGGAGAGAAAGAAGACCACTAATTAAAATACACCAGAAAAGGGGAAGGGCTGGTCGCGCAAATATCCCTCCCTACGCCAGAACATGCGGGTCTAGCCGCGTCTGGGTCGGGTCATCGGGTCGCGGCCTAAAACGGCGCCGTTTCAAAGCCATTGAATCCGGCCCCAACGGTGTTGTTTCGTGATTCCCCCTAAGCCCCTTTGTTAAAACCCTATCTGTTACCCTAAACAGAAATAATAATAAAAAAACTCTAAAAACTTAATCTTCTTCCATTCAAGAGCCGCGCCACCTCCAACCCTTTTTCATCCGGTCCGAACTCCGATTACGGCGGAGTGAACCAAGATCCGGCGTTCCCACCTCGCAGGTGAGTTTCTCCTCTCCTCCTTTCTATTTTCTTCTTGCAATAAACAAAAAAACTAAGACGAATATAAAAAAGAAACAAGAAAAAAATCACTGAAAAATCAAGAGGGATCACCTTTTTAACTCTTTTCTTTTCCGATTTCTCTGAATATATTTTTTGTATACAATATGCGTGTATGTGCTTTTTTTTTGTATGTTTTTCTCTGTAACCCCTACAAAAGGCTCCCTATTTCTTCTTATAACCGAAATCAAAAAAATGAAATCCCCCCGAATTTTTTTTTCTTTACATTTTCTTATTTTCCTATTTTCTGATTTGCTGGCGATTTCTATTCTTTTTGCTTGCTTTCTCTGCCTTTTTCGTTTGTTTGTCCTTTTTACAAGAATACTTGAATTAAATGCGGTGGCGTGTATTTGCTAAACACTGTAAGCATGGAGGCGTGTACGTAGTGATGGCGCTGCGTGTGAAAGCGTCTTGTGTGGTAGAGGCTCGGCATGTGGGGACGAAGGCTTTGGTGGGTGCGGCGCTGGAAGTTGTTTGCTGCTAGGGTTTCTGTAATCGGGTTGGGATTTGGGTTAAGTTGGTTTGCTGGGCTAGACTTAGTGGATTTAGGTTTGGGCTAGGTTAATAGGGTTTAGTTTACTGGGCTGTATTGATTTTGAGTTTGTAAAAAAAACTGGACATTGTTTATTGTTTTATTTTTTTATTTTTTTATTTATTTAATCTGCATGGGCCCGGGCTAAAATTGGGCCTTACACATACTTTTAAAAAACTCAATAATGTTTTTATCTTAAAAAAATATTAATATTAAAGTAATGGACCTTGACCAGATAGACCATTAACGAAGTCTCTACTCGAGCGAAGTGAGGTGAGCCATATATATATAGCTTGTACTTAGTAGGAGAGACTATTGATGAACCCAGCTAGCCGCTTGGCAATCAACAATCTACCTTCTTCGTTCATCATTTCTGTTTCCTCCCTTACCTAGGGGTGTTCAGTCGGTTAACCGACCCGAAATTCTTGAAACCGAATTAACCGACCTCCCAAATTTTTTAACCGTTAACCGAACCAAATTTTAAAAAAAATTAACCGAACCGAAATTTTTTTCGATTAATAAGGTCGGTTAACCGAATTAACCGAAAAATATGTGTTGATCATTTTTGGTTAAAAATTACCCGACTTACCCGACTTACCCGAATTACCCGACTTACCCGAATTACCTGAAAATTACCCGAATTACCCGAAAATTACCCAAATTACCTGAATTACCCGAAAATTACCCAAATTACCCGAATTACCCGAATTAAATCACTACATAATTAAAAACATTACATAAATATTTGAATCACTACATAATTAAAAATATTACATAAGTCTTTGAATCACTATATAATTAAAAATATTACATAAGTCTTGAATTAACACATAATTGAAATGTATGTTTTAACATTCTCCATTTATATCCATTTCATCTTTCCAAAATATATCCATTTCATCTCTCCAAAATATCTCCATTTGCATTAAACCTAAAAAAGAACATGAGCAAAAATTTAGCATATAATAGAAATATCGCATTTAAAAAAACTCAAATAATATAAACAAACAAATAGATTATAAATTAACAAGAATAAGATAGTAGTAAGCATACCCTTCAACTCACAAAGCTCATGAATCTAGGGTAGGCTCTAATGCATTCAAGAAATGTCTAAACATTGAATCAATTAAATAAGTAAGAGTGATATGGTAAAAAAATTGAAACTATTAAAATAAAACAATAAACATACCATTTTCAATCTTGTCAAGCTCTTGGATTTGTTCTTCAATCTTTTTTATGTCTTCTTGTGATGATGATCTTCGAATCCAATCTTGAGTACACACAAGAGCTTGTACAATTTTAGGAGTTAAAGAACTCCTATATTGATCAAGCACCGTCCTCCGTTACTAAATGCGGACTCTGAAGCAACCGTAGAAACCGGTATAGCTAACACATCTCTGGCAATTTTTGAAAGAGTGGGAAATCTAGGGCTGTTCACTTTCCACCACAATAAAATATCAAAATCTTCAACAAATTCTTCATTAGCCTCAGCTAGATATTTATCCAACTCAGATGTTTTATCCTCACCACAAATTTCCAACTCACGCTTTTTATACAAAGCTTGCATTCGCCTTTTCATTTTTTGTTGTGGTTCACCAATAGAAACATGTGTTGACACACTCGATTGGCTACAAGTACCATGAAGTGGAGGCTTATACTCATCAAACAATTCATACAAAGATTCCTTCAACTTTTGCATCATTTCACAATCTTTTTCAGAACTAGACATTTCACTAAGTGCAAATTCAAGATACTTTAGTTTTTGTCTAGGATCTAAAACACAAGCAACAAACATAAGCAAATTCATCTTATCAATATCACCCCAATACTTATCATACTTCTCTTTCATCTTGATGGCCATAACATTGAAATCAATATTACTATTTAACTGAGCATCTCGTAAAAGAATATCAATTTCAGAAAGCTCATCAAAAAAATTATTGGACGTGACATATGAAGTGCAGATATACATAAAGTGACTTCATAAAAGTGTTCCAAGAAATCCCTCAAGTTTCTAACATTATCCCAATCATCCACACTAGGCCAACCCTCTCCCCTTTCAAGTTCAGCCCTAAAATTTGTATCTTGCTCCTCAAATCTCTCAAAAGCTCTCTCAAAGTTCTGAGCAGTGTCTAACATTAAGTAGGTCGAGTTCCACCTAGTACAAACATCAAGACACAACATCTTCTTGCACTCTATCTTTTCCACCACAACACACTCCTTAAACTTTTGTAATCTAGCTGGAGATTGTCTCACATATCTAACAGCCCCCCTAACACGTTCAACAGATTTATTCATTTCCTTTAAGCCTTCAACAACAATCAAATTCACAATGTGTGCCATGCATCTCATATGAAGATATTTACCATTTTGAACTAAACCCCCTCGAGGGTTAAATTTCTTTCTCAAATAACCAATAGCAACATCATTTGAACTTGCATTATCAACGATAACGATAAACAACTTATCAATCCCCAATTCAACAAGCATTTCTCAATCACCATCCCAATGGACTCACCCTTATGACTAGAAATTGGACAAAAGTTTAAAATCTTTTATTCAATTTCCAATCGTTATCAATAAAGTGAGCGTTGATACACAAATAATTAACTCTTTGCAAAGATGTCCATGTGTCGAGAGTTAAGCAAACTCTAGAACAAGAACTTCTCAAAAGTTGTTTTATCTTGACCCTTTCATCTAGATACAATTGATAAACATCCCTAGTCATAGTAGTTCGTGAAGGAATATGAAACCTAGGACATGCCACAAACATAAATTTCTTAAAACCTTCACTTTCAACAAACTTGAAAGGTAATTCATCAATCAGAATCATTTGTGCTAATCCTTTCCTACATGCTTCTTGATCAAATCTCCAAGTTGAAAGATTCCCTTCCCCCCTTCAACTCCCTTTCTAGGTAAAACTAGTTGTCCTTGACTAGTGTCAACAACATTACTAGGATTTTTCTTACATGAACCAATATGATATTTCAATGACCTCGTACCATTTTTTTCATATCACAACAAAATTCATTTTCACAATAATTACATTTAGCCTTACTTGCACCCTCACTATTAATAAATTTAGTGAAGTGAGACCAAACTTCTGACATTTGAGGAGGGGCTTTTCTTTTCCCGGTAGTCACCTTTGTTTGGATTGAAGCTCCAACTCCCGAATTTTCAGAATCTATCGAAGTAGGAGGTGTAACACTACCCCCAATAGATGTTGGTTCGGTTGACATTACGCAAGAAAAAAGTATATAATAAATTAAAATAATCGACAAACTTGGGGTCAAGGACAATATTATTTACAAAATCCATAAACTTAATTAAATTGATGCAATATGGAACTTAATCAACTTAATCAATTAAATTAGTTGATCATTATGGAACACATGCACTGCACCCTTCGGTATTCAACTTAATCAATTAAATTCGTTGATAAAGCCCAAGCAAAGTCAGACTAATTAAATAAATATGCTTTTGCATCATTGGGTGGAGAAAATTGTAGTTAGCAATAAAATTATTGTTGTTTTGCCGTAAAGAAAAATGATCATCAATGTGAACGGTTCATGTAAGATTCAATTTGATAATTGAGCAGAAATTGAATTAAGGTATGAAAAATAATCTTATATGAAAAATAATCTTATCTGTTGAATTAAGGTATTTAGTTTGAGCGGTTCAATTTGATAATCTTATATGATATTTCAATTTATGTTCAATTTATGTAATGACAATGAACCCGATATTCATTTGATAATTAAGATGTTTATTATTCTAAATAATAACATATACAATGAATCATAAATAATAACAATTTTAATTTTAAATATTTTAAGATTCAAATGTTAGCATTTAATTATTTAATTATTTAATTAACAATATAGGATTTTGTTATTTAATTAATGCAATATAAAATTATCATTAATTACAAATAAAAAAGTAATTAAACAACGACAAAGGTTAACTATAAAGATGAAAGAAAAATTAAGACAATAGTATACAATGAAAAAATTAAGACAATAGTATACAATGAAAAAATTAAGACAATAGTATACAACGACATAGTTTTTCAACTAATAAATATTTAACAATGAAAACATTAACTTAAAATAATAGTTAATAAATAAAGTAAGGCAACATTTGATTTTGTCGGTGAGAGATAGTTATAAGATAGTTATCAACAAGCTTTTGCAGTTCAAGCTTTCAAGGAAATCAACAGAGAAAATCAACATTTTTTTTTGAAAATAATAATGAAAGAAAAGCACAAAAAGTAAGAAGACATTATTACTAACATAAAAGTAAGCAAAACCCAGAATTAAAAAGAAAAACCCATAAAAGTAAGCTGAAAGCACAAATGTCAAGTACTAAGGAGAAATGGACAGCAACATGGTGTAAAATTAGAAGACAACAAACCTGGGTCTGGGTGTTGGTGTGGTGGAAGAGAAATGGATAGCAAAAAGGTGTGAAAATGGTGGGTTTTCTCGATTCAACTGAGATTGAGAATATTAGGGATTTAGGGGTGTTAGTGAAATTGTGAAAGTCAATTTGGTCCTTCTTTGTGGTAGTGTCTTTGAGTCTTTGAAAAAAGTTTGGTTCTTAGAGGAGAGAAAATAAATTGGGCCAAATTTAATTTGACCTAGTTGAGGCCCATAGTAATAAGGGTCCAAATTTTTTTTTAAAGCTTACCCTGCAATATTTGGTTAACCGAATTTTTTTCGGTTAACCGACCGGTTTCGAATCGAATTAACCGTTACCCGAAAAATCAAAAAAAATTACCTGACCCCCGACCGAAAAAATTCGGTTAACCGACCGCTTAACGAATTCGGTCGGTTAACCGAATTTTTTCGATTTTAACCGAATTATGCACACCCCTACCCTTACCCAGTAAATGAGCTGAATCCATAACAGTAAGCAAGTCGTTTTTCCTCTTTTCTGCATGTAGATTTGTTAACATAACTTACCTCCATGGCATAAGTGATGGAAAATCTAAAAGAAACCTTTTTCAACTAAAAGAAAAGTTAAATGAAACCAATGCAACATTACTACTTGAACTCTCTAACTGGGATTTTCTAGCCGAGAAAGAGAAGAAAACAGGCGGCGTGTGTTTCATCCAGGTTAAGGATAAATAACCATCGACTATCACCAAAACAAAGTTCAAAGCGGGACCCTCCGACATTGTGTCAATTTTGGCTTCTAGTTGTAAATAATATTTTAGGATGAAATTAAATTATAATTTTTATGATAATAATATTATAATTTTAATAGTTTATATATTTATAATTTTAAAAATTAAATTAAATTTTTAATATTTTTAAATGTTAATTTTATCTTTATTAATTTAAAGATTTTACATTTTAGGACGCTGCCCCTGCCAGCCTGCCTGATCTTATTGTATTTATTTAGTTATCATCATAATTATTAAGAACCCAGACTTCGTTTATCAGATTCTAATCAAGCAACTGATAGGTTTGATTACAGGGGAGAGCTATAAATTAGATTCCGGAGAAGAAAACTCGGCGGCGAGACAATTTCTCAACTCTTTTACATTGAATCTAAGGTAATTTTCTGAATTCATCAGTAAATCAATAATAGCGTAGCTTTTGGTGTGAACTTCGTTGTTGTTTTCTGAATCTTCAACAGATATCAATGGAAAAACAGGCCTACGAAGAGATTCATGACTGCCTGATCAAGCCGGTTAGCTTAATTTATCAGTTTTTAGAAACAAGTATCCAAGGTAGTTTCCGGAGGCTGAATTGAATTGTTGTATGTTAAACTGCAGAGAATCAATCCTCAAAGAAGAAAAGACAAAGTTTATATTGGCTGTGGAGCTGGGTTCGGTGGTGACCGGCCAATGGCAGCTAAAAAATTGCTTAACAGAGTCAAAGAGCTGAATTATATTGTTCTTGAATGTTTAGCAGAACGTACTCTTGCTGAACGATACCAGGCTATGGCGTCCGGCGGTGATGGCTATGATTCTAATAGTATGTTTATGTTGCTTTCAATTGTTTTGAATTCAAGCTTATTTATGTTTTATTTTTGGGTTTTCTCTAAAATGTTCAATTTCCAGTTTCAGAATGGATGTCTCTGCTACTACCTTTGGCTGTGGATAGGGGAACTTGTATAATTACCAACATGGGTGCAAGTATGACTATTTGAAAACATCATTTCAAATTTTGAGTTGTCTGCCAAATTCACCAAATGCTTTGTGCTGATGTTCAAAGTTGTGTTTGATCTTTTCTTTTCATACTGAGCATATTGATTCTTTCCTGGATAGTGGATCCGGTCAGTGCTCGAGAAAAGGTTTTAGAAGTTGCCAGCAGCCTTGGGATTCGTTTGTCTGTTGCTGTGGCTCATGAGGTCTTTGTTAATGAATCGGGTATGCTCATCAAGTTAGCCCTTTTTAAATTTAAGTTAATCATGTATGAGAATTTTGCTGGTGAGTTCAGATAACTGACAATTGTATGATCTTCATTTTAGAAACTATAGTCCGTATATTGTTGTGTGCAATTCAGAATTTTGATTCATTGTGTTTAGCAATATTCTTGGACTCCAAATGAGAAATATTTTTAAATATTCAGGTTCAGGATCCTTGCCTGAGAAGCTGGTTAACATGGAAGGTGTAAGAATCTGGTACTCCTTTGCATGTACCGTTCATTGGCCTTTTGTATCTTCTTTTTGGTTTCACATAAAAGGATTAATGATCTGGTTTTCATCTGCATGTACGTTTTTTCATCTTTAGTTATGAAATTTCATGAGAAATGCAAACTCTTGAGCTCTATCTTGTTTAATTCTTTGAAGGGTGTTAGCACATATCTGGGAGCAGCCCCAATAGTTGCATGTCTAGAGAGATACCGACCAAATGTTTTAATTACTTCAAGGGTTGCTGATGCCGCACTATTCTTAGCACCAATGGTATGAAAATCTAACCTTTCTTTTCATTACTCGGCTTTAGGTTTTCCCTTTTCTGAGTCTTAGTATAATTCTCTAGGTTAGTTTTACTTATCGCCATTATGGTTCTATTCATTAGTTATCATAATTATATTTGACAGTGTGCTGATGTTTAGGCTATGCTATGGCTAGCATTAATGTATTTAATCAAAATTATATAATTGGTATTTGATAAGGTTTACGAACTGGGCTGGAATTGGGATGACTTGGAGCTATTAGCACAGGGATCTCTGGCTGGACACCTTCTAGAGTGTGGTTGTCAACTCACAGGGGGATACTTCATGCATCCAGGTTAGTTACACTTTGTCTGTCTTTATGATAACATGGGAAATAGGTCGATTGAAATAGAGAATTTTGATTGACTCAGTTTCATTGTGCTGCATTTTCTCCAATTTAGCGGACAAGAACCGAAACTTGTCTTTCCCAAGTCTCCTGGATCTATCACTGCCGTATGCTGAAATTTCATCAAGTGGGGAAATATGTGTCATGAAAGCAGAAGGTAGTGGTGGGATTTTAAATTTCGGTACTTGTGCTGAACAACTACTTTATGAGGTTGGAGATCCAAGTGCTTACATTACACCTGATGTTGTAAGTTGAATTTATTCTTCAGGAATTTGCACCTATAACTACACTGATGGGGAAAACTAAACAAAAATGGGCTTCTTGTAACTGCAGGTAGTTGATTTTCAGGGTGTTACATTTCAGCCATTATCTAGATCTAAAGTTCTCTGTATTGGTGCAAAGCCATCTGCTCATCCTGTTCCTGATAAACTTTTGCAGTTGATTCCGAAGGTAACCTTCTATCCTGAAGGTAATATTTAGCTTTAAGGACTGTTCTTTTTTCTTAGCTTCAGTCCTGCAGCAGATGGCTTGTAGGTATTTCAACAAAGCGTCTATTTCCATATTTCTGTATTTGAATAAAGCATGTATTCTCTCTTCACTCTATGATTGAGGGAACCCCGTTGTTACCTCGTTGCAGCCCCTGTCCCCCGCCTCCCCTCCCTCTAGTTATCTCAATTATTTTCTAGTCACAGATATTACTTCATTGGGTCTAATGTCTTCTAAGGTTGTTTCTATGCATTCTAATTTATCTTGTTTCCAGCACCGTGGATGGAAAGGATGGGGTGAGATATCATATGGAGGATATGAATGTGTCAAACGTGCAAAAGCTGCTGAACTTCTTGTAAGTCTGCTGTAAAAGAGAATGTTTGATGGTTTATTACTCTCTGATTCTGAATGACATTCTTTGATATTGATCATCATCTTTAAAAGCATTTGAAATACTTTGCTCATTGTTTCCTTTGGACTCTTGGTATTCCTTTTCTTTCTTCATATATTAGGTTAGGTCATGGATGGAAGAGGCATTTCCTGGTGTCAGTTCCTGTATTCTTTCTTATATAATTGGACTGGATAGCTTGAAAGCTACCTGCATTGATCACCATCTATCGACATGGAGAGCCAGTGAAGACATTCGGCTACGCATGGATGGACTGTTCCAGGAGAAGAAACACGCACAGCAACTTGCTAAAGAGTTTACTGCATTATATACAAATGGACCGGCCGGCGGTGGTGGTATCAGGTATATTTCCTCCTAATTTTATATCTATGATATGTACCATATATATGTACGAAAAACTAAATGCCAATAGTGAATGTGTAAAGTTCTCTGGTTCTGGATAATGCCAATGGTTCATATGCTGTATTCATGTACGCATGGATGGCGAGTTTCTTCTTTGGCTCCATGATCTTTGTGCCTAACCTATGATGTTTATGTTTATCATCTCATGCAGCACTGGTGTCAAGAAGGAAATTGTTCTGGAAAAACAGTTGGTACTCTCCATTCCCTCTTCTTCCGTTAAATAAATTCTTGGTCCATGAAATCCTTATTGTTGAACTTGAAACTGTAATCAGGCCAACATGTCGTTGTTCGAACTATTGAATTCATTAGTTTATGGATGTGCTTATGCAAAGTAATCTGTTTCCTTTCTACTTAGATCGGTCGAGAACATGTTTTCTGGCGGATAGGGTCAAAGCAAACAGAAGTCAGTGAACATGTCTTTGCAGATGTTACAAAGGCCTGCATTTCAGCTGAACTGGCATTGCCACCATTTCAACAAGAAGATATGCAGAACTCTTGCCTAGAATATGGCTTGTCATCGGAAATCAGCCTCTCAGCAGCTCAGTCTGGTCAAAAGATTCCACTCTATAATATAGCCCACAGTAGGGCTGGAGATAAAGGAAACGACTTGAACTTCTCCGTCATCCCACACTGTCCGCAGAACTTTGAGATGCTGAAGCTTATCATAACACCCCAGTGGGTTAAGAGTGTGGTCTCAGTCCTTCTGGATGCATCTCCAAAGGCCATTGATGAGACAAAACAATTGGTGAATGAAGATAATGTAAAGGTGGAAATATATGAAGTCCATGGAATTCAGTCTTTAAACGTGGTGGTTCGTAACATTCTCGATGGTGGTGTCAATTGCTCTCGAAGGATCGATCGCCATGGAAAGTGCATCTCGGATCTTATCTTGTGTCAACATGTGTTACCTAAGTTTTAATTACAATTCAACTTTAAAATTTTTTAATAATCGAAAATTTGTCTGATATAATATAATATTACACTACATGTTCATATGTCAGCTTATGGGGATTGGGTATTATTTCCTTCTTATATTATATGCGAATGAAGCTTATTTGAGAGTACGAATATAGGTATTAAAACAAAAATGACGAAAGTTGAAACACTGAAAGATAATGCACTTCAGTGGATTCAAACCCACGTCTTATTGTATTAGTAACAATATTTATTCTAATCGAGTTAAGACTTAGTTGATTTTAGAATATCAATTTTAATGTTTTAAGATAATCAATTTAGAATAAATTTTTTCTTTCCTTTAAATTTGAAGGTTCAGAATAATAATATTTTGGTTTAAGTATCCTCCCATCAACATTTCTCTCTCGATCTGCATGATAATTGATCGGTGCACTCTAGAGGAGGCAAGAGGTCCTTAGTCGGGTTCTTGTTGCTAGCAAAGGTGATGAGACTTGGCTATTGGCGGGATAGGCACTTGGTGCAATTTTATTGTAACATAGTTGAAGGCATATAGTAATTACTGTAACATAGTTGCGTTTTGGGTTATTGTAGCAGGGTTTTCTTTTGTAAAGTATGAAGGATTTGTCGGAGTGTGCATTTGGTTAATGATGAGGTTTTGAAAGAGGCGCCTTTGGTGTTTGGGTGGTTAAGGAATGCTAGAATTCTTGAAGAGTCACGTGTTTGTTACACTGGTGGGGTGCATCATTTTTTTGCTTTAACGACAATCTTGAATTTGTTATGTTGGACGCATATGAGATGATAGACTTATAGGAAATGTTTCAAAAACCAAAATTATAAATACGGAGAGGGTTTTGGTGAAATAACTTATTTTGTTTTGAAACATTTTCTTGTGCTTTACTTTTGAAATTTTATGGAGTTCTTTCAATTTGGTGAAGGGTTTTGTCTGATTGTGTAGGCTTATTTGGATAAGTATCTAGCTATATTTTTTTTGGCTTTCTTTGTCAACTAGGAAGTATAGGTGTTTTTTTGGGTTAATGGTACATATTTTGTGTGCTTTCCATGTTTTTGGTCTAAGGATCAAATGTTCGTTATAAGTTTTGAAATTGTGGGTAAGATTGTTAGAAGACATAGGAGTGGGAGTAGATATACTAGGAGAAGGGTTGGTAAAAAGGAAGATTTGGGAGAGACATTAAAAGAGAAAGAGAAGATTTGAGGAGGGCTAAAGGGCTAAACACAGAGACATTGATATCTCCATTGAGGTAGATACTTTTCCATGTCACATTGAGTCTGATTTTATGAGGTTAATTCTAACTACAAGAGTGTTAGAATTGAAAAAACCTAAGTTTGAATTTATTATTCCCAGTGACCTAGGTGTTTAAGCGATGTTGAAGAGCTTGGTCACAGAAGGGGAATATTTTTGCCATTGCACTTATTTGAGGTGGGGTTCCTTAACCCTTGCACTTGTTTTTCGAGAATGTGTTAAGGGGACGTCACCTTGTTCTAGGCCATATTTAAAAAAAAAAGGATATACTTTTCTCTATCAGTGTATAGTCACATAATGGGGATATGACATATTTTAAAGCACATGCTCAACATTAGCCCATTCTAAAAAAAATAGTCTCTAGTAATCTTCATTTTGATAAACAAAAGTTAATTTTTGTAAGACAAAATAGTGAAGATTTTGAGTTTTCAATGGAATGGGTATTGCCCACCACTAAGTAATGCCAGAGGATTTCGCTTTTGGAAAGTAATACTATAAAGGCTCAATATAAAAAGTATCGACAATGTTGTTCATTGTCTATTAAAGAGACAATGACTATGAAAAATGGGTTCTTGTATTGTTTGGAGGGTAGGAGACCAAATGATGTAAGCATAGATGATGTAGAATAGGGTGATGTAAAGGAAGGAACTTGGCTTGCAAATAATCAAGCTTGGCCTTACAACACAGTTGATAATATAGGAAAATTTTTACTTGGAGTATTTGATGAATCGAAGGACTTTTTTAGCGCTTTTTGTAAGTACCCAAAACTTTCTTGGAAATATAAAGTGCCAAAATATAGAATTATCAGTGGTAAGGCCTCATAAGAAACCTCTATTGTTATGGATAAAGTTGATGATAGTATTGACATTTCCTCTAGTCATGCATGTGTTAGAGAGGTTGCTGCTACCAATTAAGGTGAGGAAATTTACTCCATGAAGGAAAATTCCAAGACTTTGGTGATAAACATGTCCTTTTCAAATGATGAAATTCCTACCTCACTTGGTATATATTATCCATCTATGAAAGAATTTATGAATTGTAATATTTTGGCTATCCCTAGTAGCTTTAACTAAAGCCCTAGTAATAGTTCTAGTTTGTGTAATTTTCTTCAAAACTTTTTATGTTATGAAAAATTGAATTTAATTCATCTTTACAAATTTGCAAGTACTTTAAAAAGTATGGATTTCAGTGGTATTGCTATGAGTAGGATGTTTGGAATAGATAAAATGTGAGGTTCTTCTTTAAGGGATTAGTAGTCTTGTAAGAGACAGAAAATCATTGTTGGCCAAGAGAAAGAACGACAAGAGAAAGAGAGGAAAACTAAAGGAAAGAAGGAGGTTATTGCTTTTAAGAGTAATGAACCAGCCTCTAGTACTACACCTTTAAAAATTCCTGCCAGTATGACAGGGTTTTTTCATACACTTGTTGCTAGTATTACTGTTGCAGTAGGTTTATCTAGTACTTAGCCACCTCTTGTTCAGTTATCTTTTGCTTCTACTATAGTTTCTTATGTTATGTCGCCTTTGTCAAGCCAAAGCATGATTATGTTACCCTCAAGAAAGCTTACTCAATTAGGACCACACATTCTTAGTTTATAGAAAAGTTAGTGATTAAAAATCAGGCTTAATTTAAATGGCATGATTATATCCCCAAGATTGAATTTTTATTGTGTGCAAAGAAAGTTGTCGCAATTACTTAGAATACCATTGGTAAGCTGTTGGTTGAAGTTGCCAAAATAAGTACTCCTTCAAGGTTGTTGGGACCATTGATGGCTTAAATTCAAGAGCATTCCCCGACTGCATGTTTTTTAGATAAGTCTATGGGAGTTATGTTAGAAACATTATATGATCTAGAGAAATTGATGCCCACCTATCACAAGTATAAAAAGGATGTTCCCACTTAAAAAATTGCGGGAGTAATTAGAGTTTACTAAAAAGTTAGTTGAAACAACAAAGAAAAAAGGTTGAATCTGCCAACACTCACACCAAAATCTACAAACTGAATGAGAAGTTGGTCAAACACAAGTTGAAGGATATGAAGCAAAAGAAGACCACAATGCGGGTTAAGGACTTTGAAATCAAGTTGACTGAATTAAGAGAGAAAACTCACTTAGAGAATGAAGCTGCTGAGAAGAAGTATTGGTTGGCATTTGTTTGCCTTGAATATGAGGAGAAATTTATGAAAACTATTATTGATGCTCATGTTGGTGTGTCCAATGTGTGGAATTCATCCTCCATGGTATTATCCTTGCTATTTAGGTTGCTTATGAACCTTTAAATCTAGTTAACATGGATATGGGATGTTGTGCTAAAGTGTAGGTTGGCTTTGACATTTGGAATCCTTCTAGCACAGGTTAGGAGTCCTTTAAAGAAGATTGGGAAAGTAAAGTTTTCTTTCCTCCTTCTACTTGTGGATAAAAGTGAGAATGTTGTTTTCGAGCGAGAAGGTGAATGTGAAGGAGATGAAGATGAAGAGGTCATTGCCCCCTACCAATCGAGTTGCAACATTGTTAAACCTATTAATAGTAAAACTTTTAAAGATTGTGGATATCGAAGATGCCTGAGCTACAAGTGTAGTGAGGGCGCCCACTTCATGTACTCCCACGACTCGTCTCGAAGCTGCTCGATTGGTTAGCCACTGGTAATCGTTGCTAGCAATTCTCTTAATAATTTCATAAGCCTCGTTATAAGACTTAGAAAGGAGAGCACCATTGGCAGAAGCATCTACTACCATCATCGTGTGAACATTGAGACCGTTATAGAAAGTCTCTAATTGGATGCAATACGGGATTCCATGATGAGGACATTTTCGTAGCAGTTTTTTGAATATTTCCCACACCTCATACAAGGACTCGTCATCCATCTGTTGGAAGGTTGTGATCTCGTTCCGCAATTTAGCATTCTTGCTAGGTGGGACATATTTCATAAAGAAATGTTCTGGTAACTCTTGCCATGTGGTAATCGCATATGGTGACAATGAGTTCAACTAGGCTCGAGCTATATCCCTTAGTGAGTATGGGAACAACTTTAATCTTAGTGCATCTTCAAGTACTTCGGCTAACTTGAAGGAATCACTCACCTCCATGAACAATCTGGGTGAATGTGAGGATCTTGATGAGGCATTCCACCGAATTGGCTCCTTGTTTGAAGCACTTGGAACATGGTGGCTTTAGCTCAATTGTTGTACCTCGATTTTGGGTCTCCTAATACCGGATTAAGCTCATGAAACAATGGCACGACATCTTGTCTTAGAGATCTATCTCTATTATCAACAATAAAGATAAGATTTTGAGCATGATTCACTCCATTTCCTTGATTCTGGTTTTCGAAATTCATCTCTTCTGTCCTTCTTTGATCTGCTTGTCTTCTCCTTTGTCTGAAAGTCCATTCAATTCCAAGATCTACGGGGAGTAAGTTGATAATTTGATCAATACTCATAAACACCTAAAACAATCACAGAAAAATATTTAAATTAAAATTAAACAGAAAATAAACCAAAATGCAAAATTAACAATTTCATAAATAATGTCTTTTAAAACAATCCCCGGCAACGGCGCTAAAAACTTGGAATGAAGGAAATGTGCAAGTGTACACAACCGTTAACAAGTAATAAAATGACAAGTAATGTCGAGTTACCGTACTCACAGGGACTGTGCAAGAAAAAGGTTATGAAATGTAAAAATTAAACAAATTGGTGAGGAAAAATATGTTGATTTGAAAGAGGTGAAAAATTAAATAAAATTAATATAACTAAGTGATTAACTAGGAGAATAAAATTAAAAGTTCCAATGCACGATTTCCAAAAATGAGTTTAACCAATATGATATAATTGTGTTAGATCAATTTTATTCTTTAACTTAGAATCATTAAAACTATGTTCGTGTTGTTACGAATAATTTCACAACAACTTAGTAATTTGCTAACTAATGCACATACTTACTAAAATCCATTAATCTCTTGAACATATCTCTATGTCAATTCAAACAATTAATCAAATTTTTATAAACAAGTATAAGATTAATGTTTAGTTTAGAATGCTTCTCAAAAGTGCTTTTAGGAAAAACACTTTTGGTGAGAAGCTAAAATTTTCAGCTTATAAAAAAGTACTTTTGGGCCAATTTTTAGCTTGAGAAAATATTTTTCTCTAAAAGGTAGCTCGTTTAGTAATGCTTTTGTTTCAAAAGTGCTTTTTATCCCAAAAGTGCTTACTAAACACACCCTAAGTGAGGTAATAATATATCTTTATATTGAAACAGTTTAATCACAATAATCTTACAAGTTATGCAAGGCTAATGTATTGTTTAATACCGTCATGAATTTAACCCTCAATTACCTTAGAAGATTAAACATGCACCAATTAAGTATTGTGTCCATTAATTACAATTTCAATCCGTTTAATAATTAATTCAATTGTTATCTTACAATTTAAATGCAATCATAACATAAGCATGATTTTATTTAATTGAACAATTTATGTGACCTAACAACAACACAAACACATTTTAAATAATTTAAGTGGACAAAATGAAATTAATCTAACACGAAAGGAATTGAAGTCATTTTAATTAATTGAAAAACAACAACACAAATATTCATGTTCATGATCACAACATAAATGAGAAAAAATAAAGAGAAGGGAACTAGAAAACAAATCTCGGTGTTTCTCCGAAGCCAAACTAGTATGCTTCTCTCTTCTGTGCTCGTTCTGTTGATCCAAGGCCTTCACGAACACTTGAATGCTAATATTCCAAGGGGCATGCTAGCTCTTTTTCAAGAGGAGAAATCGGCAAGGGAAGGAAGACAAAGAAAATGGGAAAACAAGAATAGGAATGGAAGAGAGAAAATGGAGAATAATGTGTGAAGTGAGGGATGCAAAATGAGGAAGTGAATGGGGATTTTTATAGTGAGAGATGACAACTAAAATTAGCTAAAAATAGCAGCCAATCCCTCTTCCCATGGTTGACCATGCTAGGTGGAAGGAATGGTTGACTCAACCTTGTTATTTTTAGCTTGTGGCTAAAAAAAAGGAAGGCATGAAAAGAGGAAGGGTTTGAATGGCATTTAGGAGGAGTTCAAGGGCTATTTTGAAAGTTTAAAAATTAGCTATAATAAGCTAATTGGGTTAGCTATATGGGACGGTTTGGGCTGCTCTTTTGGGCTTGTCCTTCCTCCCTCTTTACTTGCTCAATTTAGGCCATTTCCTCTATTTCGAGCTGCCCATTTTTTCCAATAAAAATCAAATTGGAGTAATTGATTTGAGGAAGCCCAAAAATGTAAATTGATTTGAGAAAGCCCAAAAATCAAATCAGATCAATTTCCTCAACTATCTTTCTCTTATACATGTATCCTAGAAGACCTGACAAACGAATCCAGGCCATTACGATACTCAAATAAGGTTGAGATGACCTGAAATCAATGGTCCAAGGCTGTACCATCAAGTATTGCCCATAAATGACCCATGGCCCTTGAGACAACACCTTATCTTAATCCTCTTTGTTTTGAAATTTCGCCAAAAAATAGCCATTTTCAATCTCCATCAATTGGAACGGCATAGAGGGCCTCCATAGGTTATATGTTCTACTTTGAAGGGCAACGTATCCAATGTTTAGTCTCAACAATGTTAGAACCATCATAGTATCCATGTCTTTGATCAAGAGTTGATACACCCTATCGAAGAACTTAATCGAGGAGATCCCATTAACAACCGACCTTGTGACATCCCTTTGAAAAGTTTGAAATCATCATCATCATCATCCTCAAGCCTGTTCGAGTTAACCGACTTCCTAGATCCGGCAATGCCTTTCCCCGTTAACTTATCTTTCCACAATAGTTTTGATTTTGTCGACGTGTTGGTGGCTATATCCATGGCCATTACTACCATATCCTGGAACCACACTTTCTTAGTGCCTCGATCTTCATTAGAACATGGCTCAACTCCATCACCATCAAAAGAAAAATTCACCATAAAAAAAACTTAGAATTTAACCATGTTAGTTTTAAATCAATGTTATAAATATTTGATTTTTAAACAAATTAAGATAAACCATAAATTTAAAATATATAGAAATAATTCAAAAATAAGATAAACTGGAAATTCTAATAAATAAATATAAAAATATATATGATAAATGTAACTATTTTCGTTATGAATTTTGGGTTTTTAATCAAATTTTAATAAATCGGTGATAAAATAAGTTTATGAGATTTAAAGTAATAATTTTTAAATAAAACTTTGATTTTATTTACGTGATAAAATCTTATTTATAACACTTCTTTAAAGTGATAAAAGTTGAAATAAATTTGAATAAAGTGGTAAATAAATAATATTATTAAATTCTTCTGTGTAATATACAACATTTTAAGCTTCACAGTACCAGCTCTTACTTTGGTTCTGCTTCGTGGAACTGTTTGGAGAAATTGGACTACTTGAGAGGCTGGGTGTTGAGGAAAAGGTATAATTCTATGTAAAATCCCTGAATATATTATACTTTTATTATATATTCATTTTAATTCTTTTCTTTTTGTATATTTCATCTTTATTATAATTATTGATTGGTGTTGTAAGCTATAAATAAGAGGAACCCACGTTCTCTTGTATCGGTAACAATACCCATGGTAATTTCTTCAATTTTCTTAATATGCATGTTTTCAAAAATATAGAATTAACACACTATTTAAACATTGCTTAATTTGTTAATAAATCAATCCATTTATAATTTTTAAAACATATTTTTTATAAACATAAAAATTGTTCAGGTCAATAATTTTAATAAAAAGTGGTTGAAATAGAACGTATTTTTGTTTAAATTAAAACTCATCATACCAGGAAAGTTGCTTTGCGATACACATTTTAAATTTACAATATTTTAGTAAAGCTTTTACTAAAACATGCATGATTGCTTGAAAAACATTTATTGCTTAATAGTTATAATCATGTATGGTTTATATAATAAAATATAAATCTATAGAAAATACTATTATCTTTTATATTACACATTTAAGTATACAATTTACTAAATTATTAATAAAATTATAAATAAAATACGATTTAATATAATATTAATTAATAGATGTACGGGTAAGAAAAACTAATACATATGTATATTATATTACAATGCATAAATTAAATGAAAACTGTTATTTATGGAAATAAATGTTATAAATTTGTATTAAAACTATACAAAATGCTTATAAAGCTGTTGATAATTTTATGAGAACGTTACACGGGATTAAATAATTTTAAATATTATTGATTTTATCCTTGAGATTTAAGTTCGGTTCCTCTCCTACTCTCATTTGTATTTTCATTTTAACTTGTTTTATGCTTTGCTTTTATTTTTAGCTACTGTTTGTAACACATTAACTCGGTCAAATAATAGTAATTTTGTATTTGAATCTTAAGTTCATTTTCTTTTCTAAGCACATTTGTATTTTTTTATTTCATATTGTTTTAAACTTTTTACTAAAATAATTATATTTGGAAATTATTATTTGATTTTATAAAAATAAATTTGAAAACAATATATTTATTAATTAAAATTGAAAAATTGAAAAAAATCAACATATTTCCACCAAAATCGAAAAAATGGTACATATCATTTGTAATGGAATAGAGTCGTAATGGAATAGAGGCATAATAGTAATTCAATTGTTTGGTTGAATGTAATGGAATAGAGGCGTAATAGTATTCTTGTGTTTGGTTGAATGGAATGATGTTGTAATAGCATAAGAAAAAATTAAAATGACTAGAATACCCTTAGCAGAATTTTTTTAGGTAGATGATTATTGTTATTGTTATTAAATTTTAATAAGATTATTAATAGAAATAATAAATAATTTAATCATATTTTAACATAATTATTATTAAATATAATTTAATAAAAATATATAATTTAATAAAATTCTTAATATTAAATATTCTTATATGAATTTAATAAAATCATAATATATAATACTATAAAATATAATTTAAAATAATTATTATTAAATATAATTTAATAAAATATATAATTTAATAAAATTCTTAATATTAAATATTCTTAAATGAATTTACTAAAATCATAATATATTTAAAATAATTATTATTAAAAATATAATTTAGTAAAATATATAATTTAATAAAATTTTAATATTAAATATTCTTAGAATTTACTAAAATCATAATATATAATACTATAAAATATAATTTAAATTAATTATTTTAAATATAATTTAATAAAATATATAATTTAATAAAATTCTTAATATTAAATATTCTTATATGAATTTACTAAAATCATAATATATAATACTATAAAATATAATTTAAAATAATAAAATTTGAATCGATTAAATGATATTTGAATTGATTTGATAATATGAAATAATACTACTAATGCATATATGTGATATGTGATTATCAGTAGCATGTAAAAGACCATGCGAATCGGTTTATAAAAGCTTGGAGGGTCGATATGGAAACTTAGCGAATCAGTAGATTCAATAAAGAAATGTGATATTGGTATAATCAAATGGTATCACATACATCCTTAATGGTAGAAAATTTGTCATGTCATGTTTTTATTGAATTGCTAAATGAGATAGTGAATGAAATTAGCATATGAATCATGAATACATTGTTTGAATTGGTTAAAATTGAATTATGCATCGGTTATATTCTTATTATGTTAATATTTTAATTTATATGGTTTGAGCCTTGAAAGTACCACTTGAACTTTTCACTTAGCATGCGGTTTGTTTATTTTTGCACAAGCATTGTGATGTCAAGCTCTCAATGTCACGTTGAGGACAAGTCAATGAGTTACATCTCGACCTAGAACCCCCAAAATCATGTCATCAACTCGATAGTTTAAAATTTTTACAATTTGATCTTTATTCAATCTTAAATTATCTATTGAGCTTCCGTAAACTTGTACAAGTCTCGCATACGATTGTATAACATGACAAAATGATATTTTGAACTTTATAATATGTACTAATTGTTAAATTGAATTGAAATTGTTCATAATTGTTCGACAATGAGTATGATATCCGTAACTTCGAATTCGACAATCGAGTCGGGTATAGAATGTTACAAATCTATAATGTGGGCGTTTATTATGCACATTCATTGCCGGAACATTTCCACCATTACCTAGATTAGGTACATTATCTGAAAAAGTTGGCCTCAGATCTATTGTTTGAGAAACTGAGGAAGATTCCATAGTCGCATCACCCTGTGTTAATTCAACTGCTTTCACGTCCTAAACATGATCCAAGGGAAAACTTTTAAAATTCTATGACTTGTGCACATACACCCGAGCTTAGAAAAATCCAAAACCCTGATAATATAAAAGAGATACAAAAATAATACCCAAGAATGGAGCAGTTAAGAAGACCATTAATTTTGGCTTCTTAAGAATAGCCATCTCCACAATGATCCTAGGTCACTGAGCAAACCAGAAGCTGCTCCAGCATTCTTGAAACCAATTTCCATATGTAATACCCAATTTTAGCCCGGGCTCACATATGGAAACATAATTTTGAGGATATGCAATCTTAGATATGATATGCAATCTTAGATATGATATATGCAATCTTAGATATGATATGTAATATTAGAAGATATGATTTTGTAATCTTAGAGATTTAATTTGTAGATACCCTTTAATCTCAGCCGTTGATCTGTACTGTTGGATTTGGGGAGGCTCAACTATAAATAGAGGCCTCTCCTTCATTGTAGGGAGGAGAAAAAAGAGAAAGAGGAGGAGAAATAAAAAGAACGATTGGCGCTTTTTAAAGGTGGTTTACTATTTTTTTCTTTCGATTATTTTTTTACTTATTTACGATTTTAAAAAAGGAGAAGGTGATACCACTGCGAATTTTATTTATTTATTTTATTTAGCCCTTCCGCCTTTTAATGTTTTTGTAATTAAGTTTTCTTTATTTTTTTAATTTACCCTTTTATTTATTTTAAATTCCAATTTAATCCTTTTGAACGACACCGTTTTAGAGGAGAAGGGAAAATTTCCCTTCTAGCCCCTCTATGTAACTCGCGCGTTCAAATTAGTCCTTTTACTTTTATTTATTTGCAGATTTACCCCAGATATTTTAATTGCAATTCAATTTAGTTTTTTATGTTCTTTTATTTATTTTATTAATTAATAGTGTAATTATTATTTTTATTCTAATTTTTATCTATATATATTCCTTTTATATGTACACATATATATTTTAAAAAAAACGAATATTTTCCTATTTTTTAATGAATATTTTCATATATATATGTATATATTTACGTTTTAAGTGATTAAATACTCACCTTTTTCCTTTTTAAAATATACTTATTTTTATTATTTTATATGTATGTATAATTATTTTTTCTTTATTTTCATAAGTATATTATGTGTTGTATTTATATATAAATCCCATAACCTAAAATTTTATTTGTAAATTATATGTATATTTTAATCTTCATAATTTCCATGTGTACATCTTTTGATCCTTATTTATTTGTTTGCTATCCCATCCATTGTATAATTGTGTTTACACTTAATATTTTGCATGTCATGGATTACCTTTTTTATTTCATTTATTCATTTGCTTATATTATTTTTATGTCGATGATGTATTTATTATTGTTATTATTGTTATTATAGCATTTGCATGTATAAAATCACATTACATAATTTTTTACTCAATTTTAAAGATATAAATTTTTTAAAAAATTGAGATAATGTTCGTATTTAAGATTTTCAAGGGAATTGAGCCCTAACGTATTGGGTTCCGATTTTCTTCGTTAAATCCGATAATCAAGCATTTCTCTTCAATCAAAAAAAAAAAACTCATTATTGGGGATTCAACACGTTGTGTCCTAACGTATTGGATGTGACGCATTGATTTCTCGAAATGAAATTTTTTTAAATAATAAAGGAAATATTTGAGTTTGGGATTTTAAAGGAATTGTGCCCTAACGTATTGGGTGTGATTTCTTAAATCTTGGATAAGTGGATGTTCTTTTAAAGAAAAGGAAATATTCCGAGTTTGGGATTCTAGAGGAATCGTGCCCTAACGTATTGGGTGTGATTTCTTAAATCTTGGATAAGTGGATGTTCTTTTAAAGTTTTATTGTACAAGTATTTTGGCCCGATTCATTTTGGGGAAAATTAGAATGCTGTGCCCTAACACATTGGGTGTGGTATCTTCTATCTCTGAAATAATAAGGGTCTTAATACGTAGCCTTTTAAGTTTTGCTAAGGATTACGTTTTTTTTCCAAATTCTCGACCTTAAGACACTAATTAATTAACTAGGTACCAATTTTGGGCGTTACGAGGGTGCTAATCCTTCCTCGTACGCAACTGACTCCCGGATCCTTTTTTTAAAACTCGTAGACCAAAGCCGTTTTTTAGGTGATCCAATCACACCTTAATAAAAGATTGGTGGCGACTCCCATTTATTTATTTTTTTTAAAGTCGACAACCTAAAAATTTTGTTTTTCAAAAAAATGGTTTCGACAGCTTGGCGACTCCACTGGGGACATTTAAAAAAAAAAAGAGAGTCGAGCCACAAAGTTGATTAATTTTTGTCTTACGGTCGAGAAAAATATTTTTTAAAAAATTCATGACATCCTTTTGCATTCGTTATCTTATCACTTAAATATTGTTTGCATTATACATTTCATGAGTTGAACAATTTTACCCTTTTAAGTGGGAGTAAGAAGCTATGCCTTCGTGAGGTTTTCACCTCCGTGTAGGGTAGTGGGTTGCTTTCGGGATACATCCGTACCTATGTCTTCGTGAGATTTTCATCTCCGTGTAGCCATAGGGAAATGTATTCCCCTGAATCGAACTTGATCCATATGAGCCTATAATGGGTGAGGATTGAGGAATCTGCTGGTTCGGGTACCTTTACTCTAGAAGCCAAACCTCATATAATGAACCTTAGGAATCCATCCTAAGTAGAACTATACTAAACCCTAGTAGATATCCGAGTAGGAATTTTACTATTATATTATATGTTTATATGATACTGACTTTTCGTGTTTTATTTACATGTCATGGCATTTCATTTCATTATAAAAGATGTGTTAATTCATATTCAATTGCTAAATAGAGAGCTGGTCATAAGAAAATGGGTTTCTTGATAAAGTGGATGACAATATGGTTGTCCGAATATGGTCCAAGAACACATGATAAGAGAAGGATGATAATTTAATGGAGGACTATGGCTCCGTTGCCCAAGAATTCAAGATGACAAAGATTATTTGAGAACCGTTGAACCTTCTTAAAGAGAAACCAATGAGCATCACAAGGATGAGCGAACAACAAGTTACTGCCCGGATCGAGCAAAAGGAGATAGAAGAGACGTTTTGAAGAGTTCGTAAGATTTATCTTAACGCTCGAATGAAGAAGAAGATCGAATGTCTTCGCCTATGAGGGTAAGTGTAACACCCTTACTCGAGACCGTTGCGGAGTCAAGCACGAGGCATTACTTAGCTTATCTTACTAATTCGGAGCTTAAAAATTTACTTTGAAAATTAATTTTACTATTTACAGCAAACCTGTCCAATCGCGCAGCAGTTACTAAATTGATTATAACTCGAGCTACGGGACTTGAAATTTAATTCTGTAAATTTTCCTGAAACTAGACTCATGTATCTTCCTACCATAAAATTTTTAGAATTTTGGCTTAGCCAATTAGTACAGTTTATTAGTTAAAGTCTCCCTGTTTCACCAATTGACTGCCCTGACCTCTTGTCACTAAAAATAAATTTTCTCAGTGTAGGATTTTCATATGAAGTTTTTACTTGTTTCTAAAGCAAATAGACTCAATAAGGAATCTATAAATATAAAATACATCTTATAACCATTTTTATATAATTTTAATGATTTTATAAACTCAAAATAGGGGACTCCAGAAACAGTTCTGACCTTGTCTCACTAAAATTCACATATCTTAAAATATAAATTTCCTTTTGCTACACCGTTATTTTTCCATGAAAATAGATTCAACAAGATTTAATTCCATATATCATTCACCCTCTAATTCATTTTATACCATCCTAGGTGATTTTTCAAATTCACGTCACTGTGCTGCCTGAATTCTGTTCCTTTGCAAAATTTTATCCTTTCATGATTTCCATGCATAATTTATCACCTAATCTTTCATAACAACAAACACCTTCATACTTAACCATTTTAATGACCATACATCATCAAATGCTCACACATCACTCATTAGCAAAATCATCATTACAAACATACAAAATAACTAAATACCTATACATGCCATAACTCAAACGTGTTTTGACATAAAATATCGAGCGATTGTGGTTGATAGTGTGGACGATCTCCGACTTCTTTAGGATCCTTGAAGTAGCTTTGCAATACTATAAGAGAAAGAGAAATAAAAGAAGTAAGCATAAAGCTTAGTAAGTTTACTAGCGAATAAATAACAACATTAAACACAATTAATTAAACTCAAGTGTCTATATCTCTAGTTTACTCTTTAGTTAATCTCATTTTAGTTCTCTTACTTATTTACTTAGAATACTTGTGTGCATAACTTACTCATCTCTTGCTGCATTGTTGAACATCAATTTATAGTATAATAAGTTCTTAACTCTTATAACTTACCTGAGCTTGCCATTTATGCTTTAAACTGAACTTTCATGAACATGATTCGTTTACAAGCCCGTTGAGCTACATTGGAATAATAAGGATACTCGGGTCTCTTGATAATAACATGCCAAAGCCATGTCCTGACATGGTCTTACATGGGATGTTCTCATGTTAGTGCCCATGCCATGTCCCGGACATGGTCTTATAGGGACCTCTCATCTGATATAACGCCATGTCCTGACATGGTCTTACATGGGACCTCTTGTCTCGGTGCCCATGCCATGTCCCGGACATGGTCTTCTGAGGACCTCTCATGATCTTAAGGATGCCAATTCCATGTCCCAGACATGGTCTTACATGGGATCTCTTTACCCAAATGTCATGACATTCGTATCTAGTACCATCCTTATGTATCAACGGGGCTTTTTAACTTTAATTCTCTATCATTTCATGCTTGGATCAACATTAAATAAACTCATAAAATAAATGCATAATTGCTGGAAAATAAAAATATTAATAATAATTATTAAAATATTGTATTTATTTACCGTAAACTTACCTCGGTATCAAATATAGTCCAATTCACCAACTTAGTCTTTAACTTTATTCTTCCTTTTGTCTAACCTCGAGTTTCGTTCTTCTTGATATAAAATAGCAAATTTAACTTATTTAATACTCACATTCATCAAAACAGCCCTCGACTCTAATTTTTTTCAAAATTACAATTTTGCCCCTAAACTTTTACATAATTACATTTTTGCCCCAAGGCTCAGAAATTAAACTTCATCCCTTATTCTTATGTTTTATGACATGCTGAACATTTTTCCCTTCTATGGCAACATCAAATTTCCACTCTAACATGTACTAAAGAACATTAGGTATTTTTACCGATTATGTCGTTTTATTCGTTTTCACTTAAAATTGACTAGCAAAAGTTGTTTAGCATAATTTCTAGCTTCATATTCTATCATAAAACATCAAAATAAACACTTTTCACCTATGAGTATTTTTCCAAATAAAAACCCTAGGTTAAATTATTGCTAAAATAAGCTAAATTAAGCTACCGGGACTCCAAAAAATGTAAAGAACATTAAAAACGAGGCTTGGGATCACTTACTATGGAGCTTGGAAGCTTGAAACCCTAACTATGGCTTCCCCCCATGCTGATTTCGTCCTAATGAAGAAGATGATGATTTTGCCATCCTTTTCCTTTTTAATTCTTTTATTACTAGATTACCAAATTACCCCTAACTTAAAAATTTTCTATTTCACTTATCTCATGTCCATTTTGTCTACCAACTTAACCAATGGTCTAATTACCATATAAGTACCTCCAATTTAAAGTTTCATAACAATTGGACACCTCTAACATGTAGAACTCAACTTTTGCACTTTTTACAATTTAGTCCTTTTGACTAAATTGAGTGCCCAAACGTCGAAATTTTCGAACGAAATTTTCACAAAATCATTTTGTGAAATCGTAGACCATAAAAATATAAGAAAAATAAAATTTTCCTCATCGGATTTGTGGTCCCGAAACCACTGTTCCGATAACCTTAAATTTGGGCCATTACAGTAAGGCCTTATAAATATTCATTTTATGTAAAGAGATTTGTTTTCTAGTAATGTTATTTAAATGGAATTGAATTAGAATCAACATCTCTTTATGCATTCATTGCATGCATTCACATTACATGATATCATATGCATTAAAGTCCACTAAAAGATTCTAATTGATATAAATCATTCCTCAGTTAATCTGGAAACCAACCAGCCTACTAAACACCGCTACGGTACTCGATTGAAAACTAAAGGATATGGATCAAAGGATGGAAAGACTAGAACAATCCCAAAAGGAAATGCATGAGCAACTTCAAAAGCAAATGAATGAGCAGCAAAAAATGATAGACAAAATGATAGAATCTCAAGGGAGTATGATGACTCAGTTAACTCAATGGTTCAACAAAGGAACTGATAAAGGAAAAGGCTCTATGCTCAATAATAAAGAAGGAGACAATGAGGGACCTGTTTATCCTCCAGACTTTACCCCCAACAAGTTGAGATATACCCGCGTAGGTCCTCTGTTACCATTAATCCTTCGGGTGACGCTGCAACGCTATTGAATCTCCAAGCAGGATCAGGCTCTAACCCCGGAGCCAACTTTGTTAATCCTGCTATTCCTGATTTCGATGAGACGGTTGGAAAGGAAAAAAATGAATGATGAATTGCCAAAACAGCTAGAGGAAAAGTAAAAATGGCTGGAAGAGAAATTTAGAGCGATTGAATGTGCAGAAGGCTACTATGGGATGGATGCTAAAGAATTGAGTCTGGTTCCAGATTTAGTGCTCCCTTACAAATTCAAAATGCCAGAGTTTGAGAAATATAATGGAACCAGTAGCCCCGAAGCTCATATTACCATGTTCTGCAGACGAATGACCGGTTATGTCAATAATGACCAACTCTTGATTCATTGCTTCCAGGATAGCCTCACAGGGGCAGCATCCAAGTGGTACAATCGATTGAACCGTACCCAGATTAATTCATGGAGAGATTTGGCACAGGCATTCATAAAGTAGTACAGTCATGTGACAGATATGGTTCCTGATAGAATCACCTTACAGAATTTGGAAAAGAAATCAAATGAAAGCTTCAGGCAGTATGTACAGAGGTGGAGGGAGGTCGCCGTCCAAGTTCAGCCACCGCTCTTGGAAAGGGAAATGACAATGTTATTCATAAATACATTGAAAGCTCCGTTCATCACACATATGTTAGGGAGTGCGACAAAAAGCTTTTCTGACATAATCATGAATGGTGAAATGATTGAAAGTGCCATAAGGAGCGGAAAGATTGATGCTGGAGGAAATAACAGAAGACAAGCCTCAAAAGAAAAGGGAAATGAGGTGAACAGCATGAATACATACGGCAAATCGATTGCTAACCAACAGGGTTCATCAAGACAAGAATTAGGTGTGAAGCCAGGTACTGAAAAGCTCCAGTTCACGCCAATTCCAATGTTGTTGCTCCTTTACATGTGAAGCCTCCACAGCCCCCGTATCCCAAATGGTATGATGCAAGTGCACAATGTGATTATCATGCAGGAATTACAGGGCATTCTATAGAAAATTGCATTACCTTCAAAAAGCTAGTTGAAAAATTCATCAACATGGGTATTGTCAAGATAGATGGTTCATCTAGTACCCAGTCATGATTGAATATGAAGGGGTGTCGAGAAGTGTTCACGATGAAACAACTGAAGAAGAGACCTTGTCAGATTTTTGCCGTTATAGACTTGGGAGTGTTTTAAATAATTAGACTGCAGAAGAAGCCCCTGTAGTATTTAGAGATTACTCAGAGTAATGTTTAAAACACACTTGTTGCCTTCAGCCTAGAGGCAATAAGAATTCCTTTATGAAATAGGCTCATGTCTGAACGTTGTTATTCTAATAAAATACATCTTTGCATTCATTTTTAAGCCAATATTCTTTCATTCTTTTCGAATAATTATACTTTCATTCTTTCGGATCTTCTTCCATATTATTCCATTCATTCATAATTGTACAAATGATTATTCATACATTCTTTTGTATATTCTTTGGTACCTATTATGGGTCTCCAGATATCAACGACATGAGTGATGCTGTTACGGATTCAGAAGTTCCTTTTAGTGGGATCTGTGTTTAGAGGGATCTCATGACTTTAAAGATGGCATAGATTGTGGCCTATTTTCAGACTTGTTACAGATGGTCGAACAGGAATGAAATCTTACCTCATGAGGAGACAATGGAGATTGTGACCTTAAGGGAACGTGCATAACCGAAGAAATGAAGCAGAACCTTGTTGAGTTACTTCAAAGAGTTCAAAGATGTCTTCGTATGGTCATGCTTGGGTATGCATTGACATTGTAATCTGAACAACAATGCAATATCAAAAAAAAAAATTACAGTATGTTCAAGATTAACATCATGAACGATGCATTCCTTGCCGGGGCAATGCCTTCTTCTTTGACTCATAATGGTTTAGCCCGTCGAAGTCAAGTTGTCATTTCTCCGTTGTTGGATTTCATATTTATTGAAGAGAAAGATCCAAAGTTTTCGTCATAGTTAAAATTATGCCCCAAAAGGCTCTATCAAAGAAATTTGATCACAAAGAAGATTTTACATTGGTTCTGATCGAAAGGGATAACGAAAACTTGTCTAATCCTATGAGTTTAGATTCAAAAAAAAAAAACAAAACACAAAACAAAAAAAAACAAAAAAAAGGAAAAGTGGAGAGGCCAAAGTGAAAACCCGCAAAGGGCACTTTGAGACCAATGGGGATTTGAGTTGAAAACCCGAGAAGGGCGGCTCAAATATTGATCAGAATGGGGTACGAGGTGATTAGAGCAACTCAAATTTTAACCAGATTGTGGCATGTGGTGATCTTGTTATACCAGAATTATCAAGAAAAGGTAGGCAACATCTTGGGGCATTGGCAGAGTACTGTGGATCTCCTAAACACATGTCAAACTCGGATGGATCTTCAAAAAAGTTTGTCTGAGAGAAGTTCAAGCTGCGATATCTGGGCACCCAATATTCATATTATTTATACTAAATTTTTTATTCTCGAAACACTTCATTCGTTTCCAAGATACGTATTCCCAATTAATCTCTTTGTTATTCTTCTTTACTATCTTTGATAATTTATTTATTTCAAGCTATGCTCAGAATTATCTCTATTTCATCCATCGTTTTGTTCTTTTTGCAAGCATGTTGCATTAGAATAATGATCAATGGACTAATAAAACTTTCACGAAGGAAGTTTTGCATATTACTCTAGAAGTTTCTAAATAATACAAGAGCCTGAAACAAGACTATTATTTAGAACGCACCGGGTTTAAAGGTTGGAAATCTGAAAAGGAACAGTCTAAACTAGGACTTTCTCCTTGGATTTTGTTGTCAAAAAATTGGATGTCGTGTTGATGACAAAGCCTAGGTCAACAAGCAATTAATGATCACCAGGCAATAGAAAGAGGTTACCTCAGGGAAGAGAGCCTTCAGTTGTGCATGAGCCTTTGGTACGACATCTTGGGAATGGTGTAAGAGACTAGAAAGATTTAGATCCTGTATCTTTGAATTGTGATAGGAGAGGTTTGAAGAAAAGTCATATACTCTTGGGTTACAGTGGGAGAACGATGGTATGAATTTTTGCGCCCCAATGGATTAAACTTGGAGGTTCACACTGTGGGGCAACCTGGCTAAATGTTTCTTCAGAAAAGCCAGTCAAGCAAGAAGGCGTTGTAGCACGTTAGTCACAAAGCCTTAATAAACTTCGAGTAATGACAACCTAAGCGGGATCATTCTCGGAAAAATAAAATTTTGCATTCATGCAAGCACCATTCATACATGTCTAGTTAGGAGCATTTGATGCATTTTGATCATGCCATTCTAATCATTAGGCATAATTAGGTTCATTATACAGGTCATGCTCCCCAGAGAACAGATCAGTGAAAGAGCAGATCTTGTCTTCCTGCATCGACAACGAAGCAGATCGAAAACAAAGCCTTGCCTTCCTCGTTTGTAGTGGAGCAGGTTAAAGGTAGTAGATCTTGCCTTCCTGCATTGACAGTGGAGCAGATCGAAGATAGCGAATTTTACCTCCCTGTGGTTATAGTGGAGTACATTGAAGCCAGTAATTCTACTTCCCTAGGTAACAGTGGAATAGATTGAAGATTTCAGATCTTATCTCCCTAAGCAGTAGTGGAGCAGATCGAAGATGGCGGATTTTACCTCCCTGTGGTTATAGTGGAGTACATTGAAGCGATAATTCTACTTCCACGGACAACGATGGAATAGATTAAAGATTTCAGATCTTATCTCCTAAGCAATGAGTGGAGCAGATCGAAGATGGCGGATTTTACCTCCCTGTGGTTATAGTGGAGTACATTGAAGCCAGTAATTCTACTTCCCTGGGCAACAGTGGATTGAAGATTTCAGATCTTATTTCCCTAAGCAGTACTGGAGCAGATTGAAGATGGCGGATTTTACCTCCCTGTGGTTACAGTGGAGTACATTGAAGCCAGTAATTCTACTTCCCTGGACAACAGTGGAATAGATTGAAGATTTCAGATCTTATCTCCCTAAGCAGTAGTGGAGCAGATCGAAGATGGCGGATTTTACCTCCCTGTGGTTATAGTGGAGTACATTGAAGCCAGTAATTCTACTTCCCTGGGCAACAATGGAATAGATTGAAGATTTCAGATCTTATCTCCCAAAGCAATAGTGGAGTAGATCGAAGATTGTGGATTTTACCTCCCTGTGGTTACAGTGGAGTACATTGAAGTCAATAATCCTATCTCCCTAGTCAGCAGTGGAATAGGTTGAAGATTGTAAGTCTTATCTCCCTGCAGTTGCAGTGGAATAGATTGAAGCACTAGCTCCTATACTTTTGAAGATGCAGTAGGAAGGAATGAGGCTACTTAAAGAAGAAGAGTTTCATGTTCCAGCAAGACCGGGCAAAATTGAGCATTTTTAAAGTCTTTGCTCCGTTCCTGTTACACGACAACGAGCAAAGAGGGGCAGCTGTAATACCCAATTTTAGCCCGGGCTCACATATGGAAACATAATTTTTGAGGATATGCAATCTTAGATATGATATGCAATCCTAGATATGATATGCAATCTTAGATATGATATATGCAATCTTAGATATGATATGTAATCTTAGAAGATATGATTTTGTAATCTTAGAGATTTAATTTGTAGATATCCTTTAATCTCAGCCGTTGATCTGTACCGTTGGATTTGGGGAGGCTCAACTATAAATAGAGGCCTCTCCCTTCATTGTAGGGAGGAGAAAAAAAGAGAAAAGAGGAGGAGAAATAAAAAAGAATGATTGGCAGTTTTTTAAAGGTGGTTTACTATTTTTTTCTTTCGATTATTTTTTTTCTTATTTACGATTTTAAAAAAAGGAGAAGGTGATACCACTGCGAATTTTATTTATTTAGCCCTTCCGCCTTTTAATGTTTTTGTAATTAAGTTTTCTTTATTTTTTTAATTTACCCTTTTATTTATTTTAAATTCCAATTTAATCCTTTTGAACGACACCGTTTTAGAGGAGAAGGGAAAATTTCCTTCCAAACCCTCTATATAACTCAAGCGTTCAAATTAGTCCTTTACTTTTATTTATTTGCAGATTTACCCCAGATATTTTAATTGCAATTCAATTTAGTTTTTTTATGTTCTTTTATTTATTTTATTAATTAATAGTGTAATTATTATTTTTATTCTAATTTTTTATCTATATATATTCCTTTTATATGTACACATATATATATTTAAAAAAAGAATATTTTCCTATTTTTTAATGAATATTTTCATATATATATGTATATATTTACGTTTTTAAGTGATTAAATACTCACATTTTTCCTTTTTAAAATATACTTATTTTTATTATTTTATATATGTATGTATAATTATTTTTTCTTTATTTTCATAAGTATATTATGTGTTGTATTTATATATAAATCCCATAACCTAAAATTTTATTTGTAAATTATATGTATATTTTAATCTTCATAATTTCCATGTGTACATCTTTTGATCCTTCTTTATTTGTTTGCTATCCCATCCATTGTATAATTGTGTTTACACTTAATATTTTGCATGTCATGGATTACCTTTTTTATTTCGTTTATTCATTTGCTTATATTATTTTTATGTCGATGATGTATTTATTATTGTTATTATTGTTATTATAGCATTTTCATGTATAAAATCACATTACATCATTTTTTTACTCAAATTTAAAGATATAATTTTTTTTTAAAATTGAGATAATGTTCGTATTTAAGATTTTCAAGGGAATTGAGCCCTAACGTATTGGGTTCCGATTTTCTTCGTTAAATCCGATAATCAAGCATTTCTCTTCAATAAAAAAAAACTCATTATTGGAAATTCAACACGTTGTGTCCTAACGTATTGGATGTGACGCATTGATTTCTCGAAATGAAGATTTTTTTAAAATAATAAAGGAAATATTCCGAGTTTGGGATTTTAAAGGAATTGTGCCCTAACGTATTGGGTGTGATTTCTTAAATCTTTGATAAGTGGATGTTCTTTTAAAGAAAAAGAAATATTCCGAGTTTGGGATTCTAGAGGAATCGTGCCCTAACGTATTGGGTGTGATTTCTTAAATCTTGGATAAGTGGAGGTTCTTTTAAAGTTTTATTGTACAAGTATTTTGGCCCGATTCATTTTGGGGAAATTTAGAATGCTGTGCCCTAACGCATTGGGTGTGGTATATTCTTTCTCTGAAATAATAAGGGTCTTAATACGTAGCCTTTTAAGTTTTGCTAAGGATTACGTTTTTTTCCAAATTCTCGACCTTAAGACACTAATTAATTAACTAGGTACCAATTTTGGATGTTACGAGGGTGCTAATCCTTCCTCGTACGCAACTGACTCCCAGATCCGTTTTTCTAAAACTCGTAGACCAAAGCTGTTTTTTTAGGTGATCTAATCACACCTCAATAAAAGATTGGTGGCGACTCCCATTTATTTTGTTTTTTTTAAAGTCGACAACCTAAAAATTTTGTTTTTCAAAAAAATGGTTTCGACACCATACATCTACACTCCAGAGTAGTTTATTACATAAGAACAAACATAATCTCAGAAAGATCAGCAAATTAAGATGATAATCTCGCTTCATTTTCCCCCCCTCTTTATATCACAGATAAGGGGCAGTCTGGACTGATTAATAGAACAATTTTCTAAAGGGAACCAAACATTAACAATGAATCAAAAAGGACTATAGTAGGTAGTCAGGAAAAGTTCTTGAGTTTGTAAACGCTCAAACACATGAATATCTTTTCCATTTTGATATGACACCCCCTTATCAATCCAATATATAACACAGTGATTGCAAAAATGGTCAGCAATAGAAAATTAAAAAGCAGAGCACACAATAACAGAAAACCAATTTTTATCTGGTGACATGCTTATTTTAATGATTGTTCTAAAGAAGTTATCTTCTCCTAGAACACCATATAAGTATTGGATACTACATGAACTAATTGTAGTGTAATAAGAAAGAATAAAAAGAAAGCTCACATGACTAGACAAAGCGGATGCCCTACTTGGGTTCAGAGCTTCCAATCGCCTTTTCAAATCCTCAAGTCGAGCAAAATGGGAGTTACTACTTTCTTAAACCTATCAAATGAAAGAATCAATTTAGTACAGTGCAATAATGCAAGCTTATCCACCTCTGACAAAGAAGTATACCGATTTTTAAGTCCTCACATAACTTCCTTAAGTGCTTCCTCATCATTCAAAGCCTTCAATGTCGCTTCCCAAATCAAATACATATTAAAGAGCTGCAATAAAACTAAAGACACGAGGCACTATACTTGCTAGTAAAATGGATTGTAAAAGCGAAAAATTATTCAAGAGCAAGTCCCAAAAATCAATTTAAGCCTTAATTAATTAAAATGCAACCATAATTATCATGTATAAGTAAATTCCAGAATCTACCAGAGAGAGAGAGAAAATGCAACAAACCTTTCGTGCTTGTTCTTCCTTCTGCTTCGCAATACGTATTCTCTCAGTTGACATTTCGATTTTCTTTCTCATATGTTCAAAGGCTGATTACACAGATTCGTGGCCATTTTTCTTCTTTTTGCTTTGATTTGGAATTGAAATCGAAACTGGAAATAAAATGGAAAATAGTCTTTATGATCTACCTGGTATGATTTACAAACATTCCACATCGCATTACACAGATTAAGCAAATAATAAACATTCCAATAATGAAACAACACCATTCAAAAGATAAAAAGAACCAAAATTGATCAATCAAAATTCTCAAAAGCCACATGCAAACATATCTTCCACATCGCATTACAGATTAAGTAAATAATCATAACAAAAAACATACCCAGCGATGACAAGCGAAAACCACCTCGTACCTTTCTTTGAAAGACGACCGTCACGGGCCACCAAATAAGAAAACGATGGAAGAAGAAGCGAAATTACCTCGCAATATCGATGGAAGAAGAAGCGAAATCGATGGGGCGTAAAAAAAAGCGAAAATAAGAACGGGTAAGGAATCCCTAATCGGCGTTGAATGGGGGAATGCCTATTACGAGATGTGGGCGTATTAGGGACGGAATGGATTCGGGACGTAATAGCATTACGGGCAACCAAACGCCCGTTTGGTTGTGGGCCCGCTGCATGGGGGGAATGCATGCCTATTCCCCCAACCAAACGCCTTGTAAATGTTTTTTAAAAGCAATATTTTCTCCAAATTGGCTACACAATCCCCTATCCATTGCACGGTAAAAAAAGTGAAATTTAGATCGATATATATTCCGGGGTGGACCCTTTCTACCACGTGTCAAAAATGTAACTGATTTGACAGTGTTGTATATCCAAGGCCATATTTTCAGTTCCCTAAACCCTCGTGTAATTTTCCACGTCACTTTCCCGGTTTCCAAACAGAGAATTGCAGTACAGGTTTTGAAATGTTCTACGTTCCAACCTCCTCCTGAGAAGAAATGAAAGAGATAGTAAAAATGATGTTATCACTTTAAAATTGAAAGGAAATAGTGTTGAAAGCTGGACTGCAATGCAACATGGAGCCAGAAGCATGCTACTGTCGAGACCAGCAGCTATCGAGCTCAGCTCATCTTGCTTGGTGCGCACGAATGGTTTTCGGACCAAATGAAGCAACTGACATTGCTGTTTTGTTTTGATGTAATTTAGTTCAGTTTAATTGTAACTAGCTTTAATAGTTAGTAAGATTAAGTTTGTGATTAGATAGTTGATGTAAAAGCTGATATGTCAGCTCATTTTGTATTTGACTTAAGCTTACATTGGTTGTAAATTAGTGGAGGCAGTTAGATTAGTAGGTAACTGTCAAATGAACAAATTGTAACTCCTTTTATTTCAAATTTTAAAATGAAAAATTTGTAATGTTCAGTTACAACTTTGCTGAGTATTCAATTTTGTTCATTGCTTTGCTTTTTCTTTGCTTCGATTCTTCTTGCTTCAGCCTTGCAAATACAGTTTTGTAACTTTGTTTGATGTTTGCTGCTGCCATTGTTCCAACAAATGGTATCATGAGCCCGAGTCTTTGAGGGGCCTTTGTATGCAATTTGTTGTGTTCGAATCAAAACCAACAGCAAGTTCAAAATTTGGTAAGATCGAAGCATTTGGATTCAGTCTAGCAGGATGAGTTTCACTCCACCTCCTCCATCTGTGTTCACTGGAGAAAACTATCACATTTGGATAGTCAAAATGAAGACTTACCTCCAGGCACATGATCTCTAGAGTGTGATCGAGAATGATGCTGAACCACCTCTATTGAGAGCCAATCCCACTATTGCACAGATGAGGCAACATGCTGAGGAACGAGCCAAGAAGCACAAGGCTATGGCCTGTCTGCAGAATGGAGTGTCTGATGTGATATTCACACGCATCATGGCATGTGACACACCTAAGCAGGCTTGGGACAAGCTGAAGGAGGAGTTCATGGGGACTGACAAGACAAGGCAACAACAGGTGATCAACCTCAGGAGAGACTTTGAAAATTTGAGGATGAAGGAGTCTGAGACCATCAAGCAGTACTCAGACAGGATAATGGCCATTGTCAACAGCATTAGGCTCCTGGGAGTGGACTTCACAGAGAGTAGAGTTGTTGAAAAGGTCATTACAACTCTCCCTGAGAAATTTGAGTCAAAAATCTCTTCACTTGAGGACTCGAGGGACTTATCACCATTTCATTGTGCGAGTGATAAACTCCTGTATGCACTTGAGCAAAGGAGGGCAAATAGGCGGAAGAGAATCAAGTCGCTTTCCAAGCTAAAGCCGTGAAGGCTCGAGTGTGAGTGCAAAAGACAAGAAGCCTTGGCACAATAGAAGGGTCAAGTCGGGAAGAGATGAAGCAAAAGGGTGTTCCCACCATGTGTTCATTGCAAGAAGACAACACATTCGAAAAGTATTCTTGGTTTAGGCGGATATTGATGTAGAAAGTGCAAGCAGTTTGGCCATGTGGAGAAGGTGTCAAGGGCAAACCAAGGGAGGCTGCTCTGCAACAAGCTAGACCTGCTGAGGACATTCAAGCTCAGGAGGAGCAAGTGTTCACAGTAACTTGTTTTGTTGGCACAACCAAGGTCAGCAATGATTGGCTACTAGACAGTGGCTGCTCACACCATATGGCAGCAGGTGAGAAGCTGTTCAAGGGCCTAGACAGAAGCTTCCACTCGAGGATTAGAATTGGAGATGGCAGGCTGATTGAGGCTAAAGGCAAGGGCAGTGTGTTGATTAGCACTGGTTCAGGTAACAAGCTGATCTCAGATGTGTTTTTTGTACCTGACTTAGACCAGAATTTGCTTAGTGTAGGCCAATTAGTTGAAAAGGGCTATACATTGGTTTTTAAGGATGGTTGCTGTATTGTTCAAGACATGAATGGTCTGGAGTTAGTCACAGCCTCTATGACTGATAGGTGCTTCATGCTGGATGTTAGCCAAATAGAAAGAAAGGCATACACCAGCCTTGTTGAAAGCACTGACTTGTGGCATAGGAGACTAGGCCATGCAAATTTTAGATCCATCGATCTGTTACATAGGCTGAATTTGGTTGATGACATTTCAAAAATTGAAGTTAGTGGGAATGTTTGTGAGGTTTGTCAGCTTGGTAAGCAGGCTAGACTGCATTTTCCTGCTGACAGTGCTTGGAGAGCTCAAAACAAGCTCGAATTGGTGCACTCTGATGTTTGTGGCCCTATGAGAACACCTTCAATCAGTGAGAACAGGTACTTTGCCCTGTTTATAGATGATTTAACAAGGTTGTGCTGGGTCTACTTCTTGAAGCAAAAGTCAGAAGTGTTTGAAGCCTTCTGCAAATTCAAGGCTTATGCTGAAAATCAGTCAGGCTGTAAAATTAGAGCCTTGAGGACTGATAATGGCTCTGAATATGTGTCTGAGTGATTTGAAGCTTTGTGACATCTTTGGGATTCACCATCACCACAATCTATACTCCTCAATGAATGGAGTCTGTGAGAGAAAGAATAGGGCATGCTAAACATGGCCAGTGCCTCTTGTTTCAAGGCAAGCTTCCAAGTCAGTTTTGGGCTGAGGCAGTCAACACCTCAGTATATCTGCTCAACAGACTGCCAACTAGAGCAGTCAAGGATAAGACTCCTTTTGAGGCTTGGCATAGAGTCAAACCTGTGGTAACACACTTGAAAGTGTTTGGCTGTGTGTGTTATGCTCTTATTCAGTGGAAAAGAGGACCAAGCTCGAGAGCGGGCTACTCAGGAATCTTTGTTGGCTCTGGTGACAACAAGAAGGGTTATAGAGTGTATGATCCTCTGACAAAGAAGGTTTTAGTCGTGAGGATGTAAAGTTTGATGAGGAAAAGGTGTGGAATTGGAATGGTGTTGAGGTGACTTGTCGACTTGGACCGATTAGACTTGGTTCTTGAACTGCGGAAGAAGGACCAAGTAATGATCTTGTCGATGATACACCGGTGAGGGCACGAACTTTGGCTGATGTCTATCAGAGGTGCAATGTTGCTGTGATTGAGCCCTCAGACTTTGATGAGGCTGCCAAGGATAGAAGCTGGATGAAAGCTATGGAAGCTGAGTTGGAAATGATCAATAAAAATCAGACTTGGGTGTTGGTGAGCAGACCAGAACACAAGAAGGTCATAGGAGTAAAATGGGTGTACCGGGCCAAGTACAATACTGATGGCTCACTGAACAAGCACAAGGCCAAGCTTGTGGTGAAGGGCTACAGTCAGCAGTATGGTGTGGACTACTTGGAGACTTTTGCTCCAGTGGCAAGACTGGATACAATTAAGCTGCTGTTTGCTTTAGCAGCTCAGAAGCCGTGGAGAGTTCACCAATTGGATGTCAAATCAGCATTCCTGAATGGTTTTCTCAAGGAGGAGATCTTCATCGAGCAACCTGAAGGTTTTGAAGTTGTTGGACATGAAGACAAAGTGTACAAGTTGAGAAAGGCCCTCTATGGCCTGAAACAGGCACCAAGGGCCTGGTATGACAGAGTTGATGCTTACCTGACCAAACTTGGATTTGTGAAGAGCCTTAGTGAGCCTACTCTGTATGTTAAAAGGTCAGAACATGAAACCTTGCTAATTGTCTCCTTGTATGTGGATGATTTGCTTGTGACAGGGAGCAAAGTTGAGCTCATTGATGAGTTCAAGGTCCAAATGCAGCAAGTGTTTGAAATGACAGATTTGGGGATCATGACTTACTTCCTTGGCATGGAAGTTCACCAGTCTGATCGAGGTATCTTCATCAGCCAACACTCATTTGCTTTGAAGATCCTAGACAAATTTTGCATGCATAACTGTAAAGCAGTCAGCACACCTGTGGCCCAAGGAGAAAAGCTGACTAGCAGTGGTGATCAGCAGAGGGTTGATGAGAGGCACTATCGAAGCCTAGTTGGTTGTCTGTTGTATCTAATAAACAACCGGGCGGTTATCATGTTTGGTGTCACTGTTATCGAGATTTATGCATTGTTGCAATGAGGCACATTTGAAGGCGACAAAGAGGGTCCTTAGATACATCAAGGGCAATCGCTAGTTTTGGTGTAATGTTTGAAAGTGGGAACCAATTGAAACTAGAAGGCTACTCGACGAGTGGATCGGCGGGATCCTCGATGACATGAAGAGTACCTCGGATACTTCTTCACACTTGGATCGGGATGTTTTTTGGAGTTCAAAAAGCAAGCATTGCTCGATCCACGGTGAAGCGAATACATTCTTTGCAGGGAAGCGATTAATCGAGCCATTTGGCTAAGGAAGCTGCTTCATGACCTTAATGAAACTCAAGATGAAGCAACTGAAATTTGGGTGGATAATCAGTTTGCAGTTGCAATAGCCAAGAACCCTGTGTTCCATGGTAAGACTAAGCATTTTAAAATCAAACTGCATTTTGTTAGAGAGGCTGAACAAGCAAAGGAAGTCAGCCTTGTGCATTGCAGCTCAGGGGCACAATTGGCTGACATAATGACCAAGTCCTTAGGGGCTGCTCGATTTGAATCTTTGAGAAGTGCAATTGGAATGTGTTGCATACAGTCCAAGGAGGAGTGTTGAAAGCTAGACTACAATGCAACATGGAGCCAGAAGCATGCTACTGTCGAGACCAGCAGCTATCGAGCTCAGCTCATCTTGCTTGGTGCGCACGAATGGTTTTCGGACCAAATGAAGCAACTGACATTCCTTGTTTTGTTTTGATGTAATTTAGTTCGGTTTAATTGTAACTAGCTTTAATAGTTAGTAAGATTAAGTTTGTGATTAGATAGTGATGTAAAAGGCGATATGTCACTCATTTTGTATTTGACTTAAGCTTACATTGGTTGTAAATTAGTGGAGGCGATTAGATTAGTAGGTAATCATCAAATGAACAAATTGTAACTCCTTTTATTTCAAATTTTAAAATGAAAAATTTGTAATGTTCGATTACATAACTTTCTTTGAGTATTCAATTTTGTTCATTGCTTTGCTTTTTCTTTGCTTGATTCTTCTTGCTTGACCTTGCAAATACTGATTTTGTAACTTTGTTTGATGTTTTCTTCGCCATTGTTCCAACAAATAGAAGTAAGAAAAGGCCACGTTGATTTGTTTATCGATTCGTTTTTTCGCTCTTTATTCTTTAACTTCTCCTCTCAAACTCGCCTCTTTCAAACATTCTTTCGTTTCTTTGATCGGTCGGTGCTCACTCTTCACTTTGATCGATTTTTTATGAGCGCTTACGTAATTTCTGCATGCACGCATAGGCATGCATACACGTATAGGTATATGTTTATTGTATAAAAGTATGTTTTGGATAGCTTTTATAGGGCTGCTAGGGTGGATTCATTGATACTTTGATTGTTTTTCCAGCTGTCTGATAAAATGTCAATGGGAGTGCTTGGAACGCTCTGCCAAGAATAAAGATTGGTGTGGCATAGAAAGATGGATTTTACCTGTTGTTATAAGCATCCCACTATCTTTCATGGTGATGAAGGTACTAGATATAGGATACTGGATCCATTTAGGTGTAGAAACTTTAGTTACAATGTTTTCAATCCCAAGCATGGATCAAAAACTTGGTCCCTGAGAAAAATGAAGAGAAACATGGCGTATAGCAGTCGTTTGAGTTCAAATTTGGTTTTCAAAGGAAACTTTGATAGTATGGTACGTATTTGGCTACATCATTTTTTTGTGGTTTACATGATGTATCGAAAGTAAGAGGTGTTTGGTCGCATTGTCAAGGCAATGGTTCGTCACCGTATGCTGATGGGAATGATCACAATGCGAATTTGCTGAGAGTAGTAATGAGAGCTCAAGTGGTCTGGGAGAAGAAGTGAGAAATGTAAGTGGTGAAGTGGAAACACCTACCCTGGTTGAGTTGAGGGAATTGGTGCACAAGGCAATGGAGGAATTGAAAGTAGCTCGTCTTAACAGTAGGATGTTTGAGGAAAAGGCTCAGGAAATATTAGAAGCTGCAATAGCCTCGAGAGACAAAGCAACTAAAGCTTGGAATCATGTCAATAGCAGGCTTAATGTGATGCAAGACATTGTCAATGAAGAGTGCATTGCTAAAGAGGCTGTTCAAAAGGCAACGATGGCACTATCTTTAGCTGAGGCAAGGCTTCAGGTGGCAGTAGACTCATTTGAACTTCTGGAAAATGGAAATGGTTCCGTAGAAAGTTATGGAAAGAGTGATGCTCAAATGAATGTTAGGGAAGATAATGGAGTGCTATTGGATGCACAATATGAGATTAGAGAATGTCAGAAGAAGTTGGCAAATTGTGAAGTAGAGTTAAGGCAAGTGTGGGGTAAAAGGAGGAGTTGCTGAAAGAAGTGGAGAGATTGAAAGAGGTTGCAGAGAATGCACAGATGGATGCCTTGGAAGCTGAGGAAGATGTGGCAAACATCATGCTTTTAGCAGAGAAAGCTGTTGCTTTCGAAGTGGAGGCTACACAGCGTCTGAATGGTGCTGAGATTGCCCTAAAAAGATCTGAAAAGTCTCTTTCTAGTTTGACTGTTGACACTGCTGAATCCGCCCAGGGGCAGGTTTTGGGTGAAGGGAATATTGTCAAGGAGGAGAAGATCAGTCAAGGGGGTTATAGTGATGCTTTTCTTGAAATAAAAGGGGATGCTTTGAATAATGGTGATACTTTGATTGGTAAGCCTAAAGCAGACATTTTATCTGACGAAGCGAAAAAAAGATTTGAAAACCACAAACAATTCTTTGATTTCAGTAATCATGAGAATGTAATGTTGGGTTTAGATTCTATAAAAGAAGCTGAAGTTGAAGCAGAAAAGTCAAAAAATGTTAAACCAAAGAAGTCTGATTCTCCGAAGAATCTGACGACGGAGAGTTCACCCCTTAATACGCCAAAGTCATTGTTGAATAAATCTTCCCGTTTCTTATCTGCATCATTCTTTTCCTTAACTGTTGATGGGACAGAATTCACACCAGCATCAGTTGCCCAGGGTTTTGGAGTCTGCAAGGAAACAAATTCCTAAGCTTGTTGTAGGATTACTGCTCTTTGGAGCTGGTATGCTTTGAAAGTTGCTACCTTGTTTCATTAACTAATTTCATCATCACTTCTATAAATTTCCTGTATGTATTGGCTGAGCATTGTTGATTTCCCGCTTCTTGACTCAAACGACGTATTCAGTTAAGTTTTTGGTGGAAGATGTAGAAACAAGATGTGTTTCTTTAGAATGTTATGATCATGGCAGCAACAGTTAAAAGTTTAGCTATAGAAACTTCCCTGCTTGATCATAATGCAAACAACAAATCAAATCCTCAGAAAAGGGCCATTCTATTGACTTTGTTTATCAATAAATTTCCTTTTTGTAAGAAATCATGTTCAAAAAGTGTTTGCTTGCCTTTGATCACAGGGTTGCCTTCTATGCTAACCAGACAGAGAGGAGTGCTCAGCTGCTGCAGCAGCCAGATGCGATCACTTTTAGGGAAGAAGTTTCCCCAAATGCAAAGCCTATGATCCATAAAGTACAAAATTTTCCTAAAAGAATAAAAAATATAGTTGCAATGCTTCCTCACCAAGAGGTGTTTGATCCTGCACCATTTATTAATTTTCCATTTGATTGTTTTGATCTTAATCCTGCTCTATATGGCTGCTTGTCAACAGCTTATTTCTATGTTTGAATTTCCCAGATGAATGTGGAGGAGGCCTCTCTCTTTGATGTGTTATGGTTACTGCTGGCAAGTGTAATTTTTGTGCCTATATTCCAGAAAATTCCTGGGGGTAACTAAAATCTATCCTAATTTGAGTGTGTTCATCTTTAAAAATGTATGATCTTCATGACTTTTTGTGAAGATTTTTGGAGCTCATGCTTGAATTCTCTGTTTGCTTCTTATGATGTTTCCTCATGGTCCGTACACTACTATTTTGTGCTTTCATGTTCCTTATCATTATTTGTTCTATTTTTCCTTTTCCCCTTCTGGAAACCTTTTATATAACTGATGTTTGTGTTCTATCTGTTCCAATTTTTAGGCAGCCCTGTTCTTGGGTATCTGGTTGCTGGCATCTTGATTGGACCATATGGTTTGTCCATAATCCATCATGTGCATGGTACCAAAGCAATTGCTGAATTTGGAGTTGTTTTCTTGCTATTCAATATCGGCCTTGAGGTGGAATTTATTATTTAAATCCATATTTCCAGCTTTATTGAATCTCCATTATTGTGAGAAGATTGTTTATCTGAACCCTTATTTTTCTTTTGCAGCTATCTGTTGAAAGGTTAAGTTCCATAAAGAAATATGTTTTTGGATTAGGCTCTGCCCAGGTAACTGAGAAAATAGATTTTGTATTGTTGTCACTTTGTCTTTGAAAATTTTCTTCTAACTAACTATATAATACAGGTCTTGGTGACAGCAGTTGCAGTTGGCCTTGTTGCTCATTTTGTTTCTGGGCAGCCTGGTCCAGCTGCAATGGTGATTGGGAATGGCCTGGCATTATCTTCAACTGCTGTCGTCCTGCAGGTAACTAAGTAGACCAATTCCAGATTTCATTACTCGTAGCATTATATTACACCACTCTTATACGATATGAAGAAAGCGAATAAAAGTTTGTGAGATTAGATTCCTAGAGCTAAAGGTTTGAATGTCTTGCTCTTGTTGAATATGTTATGTATATCTGTTTTCCTCTTACATTCCTCTGCAGTATCTTAAAATCTTTGAAAGCTAGTAGATATCTTGGATTCTTTCCATGTCTCTACAAATCCATCTAATAGCAATATGACCCAATTGCATCAGACTTTAGCATTGGTTTGTATATATTTATATATATATATGCATGTATATTCTTTTATAGTAAAATACCTACCAGAGAAGATACTGAAACCTCATGGATCCATTAGACGAACATGCAATTGTTATCTTCATTTGCAGGTATTACAGGAGCGAGGTGAAAGTACTTCCCGCCATGGACGCTCTACATTTTCTGTCTTGCTTTTTCAGGTTATCCTATGATCTTGAGAAAGGGATTGGCTTCAGGATGTAATTTCTTATGAATTGAATTTTGCAGACAGATATGATAATTCTCTTGCAGATTATCCAAATGTATCTTGATAAATGATACATGTATCACTTTTTTTTTCTTTCCTTTTGGTTCTTTAATTTTCTTTCCCTCTCTCCATGTTTTAAACTGGCATCTGTACTTAAGTTAGCAAAAGATGAAATTAGAAATCTACTCAACATAAAGTTGTAATCTATGCCCTTAAGCCTTCCAGCTCCTGGAATGCTTAAAATAATTCATAAATGATTAGACTAAACCATCAATCAGGACAAATATAAGACCTGCTTGATGTGTTTGGAACCTCTTCTGTTAGTCTTTCAAGTTTTACATGGCATTTAGTTGATTTAGATGACTGTTGTTGGAAGAAAAAAATTTATTGACTGTTATCGGTTCTTCCAGGATTTGGCTGTTGTTGTTTTGCTTATACTCATACCTCTTATCTCCCCAAATTCATCAAAAGGAGAGGTAAGGTCTTCTAAATTCTAATTAATTCAACTTTACTTTTCCTTTTGTTTTCATTCGACATTGAAGATTCCTATGTTGCCTCACTTTGTGTTATGCAAATGAGAAATATGCTGTTAGGAGTCTATTAGTAGTCTGTTAATAGATGGTTAATTTGTTATAGTCTGTTAACATGTGGTTAATAGCAGAAACATGTGTTGGTGAGACTATAAATATAGAATTAAATGCAGATTGTAAGCATTGCTTTTCATTCCAGTAATTCAGAAATAAAGCTTAGTATCTCCAAGTCTTTCTATGAGTTTTATGCTTTCATTTACTATACTCTTCATTTCTATTTATCGATTTGTTGTATTTTCTGGTTTGATTACATGTTAGATGCTCGATCCATAGTGGTTTTCACTCTGATAGTATGTCTTTTACACGTATGTAAGTTCATTGTTCTAATTCTCCTATAAACCATAAAGATTACTTCCAAACTCAGATTTTGATGATTGGTTTCTTAATTTCTGTTTATGTTTCTTCCATTTAGCTTACTCCACTAATTTGCTTTAAGGGAATTTGTGCTTTCCCCAAAATCTTGGGTTTTGTGTTATTAGCTGGTACCTTCTTCTACATCTTATATTGGCACCTTTTAGTAATCTCATTTTTCTGGTTTTCAGATTGGTTTTAGAGCCATTGCGGAAGGCTGTTGTTAAGGCAGCAGTTTCCATCACTACAATTATTGCTGGTGGACGGTTGGCAAGTTTTATATCTAAGACATTCATAAATTTTGACTTCAGGATTTTCCGATAGCTTATGATTGTCTTATTGCAATTTCTGTCTTATTTTATCATGTAATATTGACTGATAAGAAACTTAAAAAAAAAAAATCTAAAGAGTGTAGAAATATATCCGGGTGGGGTGTAAGTGGTATCATCAAAGTGGAGGTAACTCAATTTCCGACAGGTTTGATGTACATAATGATGAATCTAATAGACTGATAGTATTGACTCAGAAGCATTTGACCCCTTAATCTTCTGAACTTTTACTTAAGATTGTCAATACCTGTGCCCAACTCTGAGAAATGAGTAATGCTTCAGAAACACAATATCTTCTGGTTCTCATATACCTTTAGTTTTTCTTGCAGTTGCTCCGACCAATTTATGGGAAAATAGCTGAAAATCAAAATCCAGAAATATTCTCTGCCAATTCACTCCTTGTTATTCTAGGGACAAGTCTCCTAACTGCTGGGGTATGAAAACTATACTTGTTCTTAATTTTTTTTTCTTCTTTTGTAGTAGTGATAATAATGCCTTAGATGCTTCCTTTTTTCTTTTACTCTTGTTGAACAGGCTGGACTTTCCATGGCATTGGGAGCATTTCTAGCTGGTTTGCTTCTGGCAGAGACTGAATTCTCTTTGCAGGTTGAATCAGATATTGCTCCATACCGAGGCCTCTTATTGGGTCTCTTCTTCATGACGGTTGGTATTTTATTTGTTGGTATCTCCATAATATGTAAATGATTCGGTGTTTGTTTCTTTGAATTACTTTCTGCTTTAGTCGTAAAACCTATTTGGTGTTCTTTTGTTGGATGTAAGGTCATTTTTGGTAGGTAAAAACGCAAGGAGTTTAAGATAGATATTTTTAAAAAATGACGCCATTTAATGCAAATATTATAGAAGTAATATCACGAAGATTCATTATTATGACTTTATAAGGTAGAGGATCATTTTATGCCATAGTTGAAGGTGACAAAGCTTTGGAGGGGTGGTTGTATCAAGTCTTCATATAATTTTTTACAATCCTGAGTTAGGAGAATGATAAGACATGCTTAATTGGCATGTATTAAGTTTTAGGTTATTGGTGCTTCCCCATATTGACGACCAAGACATCGAGGTATGTGCAACTTATGACAACTTTTTATTGAGTTTTCAGGTTGGCATGTCTACTGACCCCAAACTTCTTGTTTCAAATTTTCCTGTTATTATGGAGGCACTAGGACTGTTAATTGGTGGTAAGATTATATTGGTGGCATTTGTTGGTACACTTTTTGGTATTTCAATCGTCTCTGCCATAAGGGTTGGCCTTCTTCTAGCTCCTGGTGGAGAATTCGCATTTGTAGCTTTTGGTGAAGCTGTTAATCAGGTTTCTTTCCTTGTGAACAGACACCATTTCATCATGAGATTGTCTTATTTGTGTCTTTCTGTTTATCGTGCATTTTCTAAATCTTTAGTAGATCTTGGTTTTCACTTTCAATTTTCCTTTGTGCCCTAACGCATTGGGTGTGGTATATTCTTTCTCCGAAATAATAAGGGTCTTATATCGTAGCCTTTTAAGTTTTGCTAAGGATTACGTTTTTTCCAAATTCTCGACCTTAAGACACTAATTAATTAACTAGGTACCAATTTTGGATGTTACGAGGTGCTAATCCTTCCTAAATGCATAGCTCGACTCGAGATCCGTTTTTCTAAAACTCGTAGACCAAAGCTGTTTTTTTAGGTGATCTAATCACACCTCAATAAAAGATTGGTGGCGACTCCCATTTATTTTGTTTTTTTTAAAGTCGACAACCTAAAAATTTTGTTTTTCAAAAAAATGGTTTCGACACCATACATCTACACTCCAGAGTAGTTTATTACATAAGAACAAACATAATCTCAGAAAGATCAGCAAATTAAGATGATAATCTCGCTTCATTTTCCCCCCCTCTTTATATCACAGATAAGGGGCAGTCTGGACTGATTAATAGAACAATTTTCTAAAGGGAACCAAACATTAACAATGAATCAAAAAGGACTATAGTAGGTAGTCAGGAAAAGTTCTTGAGTTTGTAAACGCTCAAACACATGAATATCTTTTCCATTTTGATATGACACCCCCTTATCAATCCAATATATAACACAGTGATTGCAAAAATGGTCAGCAATAGAAAATTAAAAGCGAGCACACAATAATGAAAACCAATTTTATCGGTGACATGCTTATTTTAATGATTGTTCTAAAGAAGTTATCTTCTCCTAGAACACCATATAAGTATTGGATACTACATGAACTAATTGTAGTGTAATAAGAAAGAATAAAAAGAAAGCTCACATGACTAGACAAAGCGGATGCCCTACTTGGGTTCAGAGCTTCCAATCGCCTTTTCAAATCCTCAAGTCGAGCAAAATGGGAGTTACTACTTTCTTAAACCTATCAAATGAAAGAATCAATTTAGTGCAGTTGCAATAATGCAAGCTTATCCACCTCTGACAAAGAAGTATACCAGATTTTTAAGTCCTCACATAACTTCGCTTAAGTGCTTCCTCATCATTCAAAGCCTTCAATGCTTCCCAAATCAAATACATATTAAAGAGCTGCAATAAAACTAAAGACACGAGGCACTATACTTGCTAGTAAAATGGATTGTAAAAGAAACTGAAAAATTATTCAGTAGCAAGTCCCAAAAAATCAATTTAAGCCTTAATTAATTAAAATGCAACCATAATTATCATGTATAAGTAAATTCCGAATCTACCGAGAGAGAGAAAATGCAACAAACCTTTCGTGCTTGTTCTTCCTTCGCCCGCAATACGTATTCTCTCGTTGACATTTCGATTTTCTTTCTCATATGTTCAAAGGTGATTACAGATTCGTGGCCATTTTCTTCTTTTTGCTTTGATTTGGAATTGAAATCGAAGCGGAAATAAAATGGAAAATAGTCTTTATGATCTACGGTATGATTTACAAACATTCCACATCGCATTACACAGTTAAGCAAATAATAAACATTCCAATAATGAAACAACACCATTCAAAAGATAAAAAGAACCAAAATTGATCAATCAAAATTCTCAAAAGCCACATGCAAACATATCTTCCACATCGCATTACAGATTAAGTAAATAATCATAACAAAAAACATACCCAATGACAAAGCGAAAACCACCTCGTACCTTTCTTTGAAGACGACCCGTCACGGGCCACCAAATAAGAAAACGATGGAAGAAGAAGCGAAATTACCTCGCAATATCGATGGAAGAAGAAGCAGAAATCGATGGGGGCAGAAAAAAGAAACGAAAATAAGAAACGGGTAAGGAATCCCTAATCGGCGTTGAATGGGGGAATGCCTATTACGAGATGTGGGCGATTAGGGACGGAATGGATTCGGGACGTAATAGCATTACGGGCAACCAAACGCCTGCTTGGTTGTGGGTTCATTGCATGGGGAATGCATGCCTATTCCCCCAACCAAACGCCTTGTAAATGTTTTTTAAAAGCAATATTTTCTCCAAATTGGCTACACAATCCCCTATCCATTGCACGGTAAAAAAAGTGAAATTTAGATCGATATATATTCCGGGGTGGACCCTTTCTACCACGTGTCAAAAATGTAACTGATTTGACAGTGTTGTATATCCAAGGCCATATTTTCAGTTCCCTAAACCCTCGTGTAATTTTCCACGTCACTTTCCCGGTTTCCAAACAGAGAATTGCAGTACAGGTTTTGAAATGTTCTACGTTCCAACCTCCTCCCGAGAAGAAATGAAAGAGATAGTAAAATGATGTTATCACTTTAAAATTGAAAGGAAATAGTGTTGAAAGTCGGATCGCAATGCAACATGGAGCGAAGCATGCTCTTTGTCGAGACCGGCTGACTATCGAGCTCACTCATCTTGCTTGGTGCGCACGAATGGTTTTGGACCAAATGAAGCAACTGACATTCTTTGTTTTGTTTTGATGTAATTTAGTTCAGTTTAATTGTAACTAGCTTTAATAGTTAGTAAGATTAAGTTTGTGATTAGATAGTTGATGTAAAAGGCGATATGTCGACTCATTTTGTATTTGACTTAAGCTTACATTGGTTGTAAATTAGTGGAGGCGGTTAGATTAGTAGGTAATCATCAAATGAACAAATTGTAACTCCTTTTATTTCAAATTTTAAAATGAAAAATTTGTAATGTTCGATTACAACTTTCTTTGAGTATTCAATTTTGTTCATTGCTTTGCTTTTTCTTTGCTTGATTCTTCTTGCTTCACTTGCAAATACAGAGTTTTGTAACTTTGTTTGATGTTTCTTGCCATTGTTCCAACAAATGGTATCATGAGCCCGAGTCTTTGAGGGCCTTTGTATGCAATTTGTTGTGTTGAATCAAAACCAACAACAAGTTCAAAATTTGGTAAGATCGAAGCATTTGGATTCATCTAGCAGGATGAGTTTCACTCCACCTCCTCCATCTGTGTTCCTTTGGAGAAAACTATCACATTTGGATAGTCAAAATGAAGACTTACCTCCGGGCACATGATCTCTAGAGTGTGATCGAGAATGATCTTGAACCACCTCTATTGAGAGCCAATCCCACTATTGCACGAGATGAGGCAACATCTTTGAGGAAGCGAGCCAAGAAGCACAAGGCTATGGCTGTCTGCAGAATGGAGTGTCGATGTGATATTCACACGCATCATGGCATGTGACACACCTAAGCGGGCTTGGGACAAGTGAAGGAGGAGTTCATGGGGACTGACAAGACAAGGCAACAACAGGTGATCAACCTCAGGAGAGACTTTGAAAATTTGAGGATGAAGGAGTCTGAGACCATCAAGCAGTACTCAGACAGGATAATGGCCATTGTCAACAGCATTAGGCTCCTGGGAGTGGACTTCACAGAGAGTAGAGTTGTTGAAAAGGTCATTACAACTCTCCCTGAGAAATTTGAGTCAAAAATCTCTTCACTTGAGGACTCGAGGGACTTATCAGCCATTTCATTGTCTGAGCTGATAAACTCCCTGTATGCACTTGAGCAAAGGAGGGCAAATAGGCAGGAAGAGAATCCTGAAGCTGCTTTCCAAGCTAAAGCCAGTGAAGGCTCGAGTGTGAGTGCAAAAGACAAGAAGCCTTGGCACAATAGAAGGGTCAAGTCAGGAAGAGATGAAGCAAAAAGGGTGTTCCCACCATGTGTTCATTGCAAGAAGACAACACATTCGAAAAGTATTCTTTGGTTTAGGCGGATATTCATGTAGAAAGTGCAAGCGGTTTGGCCATGTGGAGAAGGTGTCAAGGGCAAACCAAGGGAGGTCGCTTCTGCAACAAGCTAGACTGCTGAGGACATTCAAGCTCGGGAGGAGCAAGTGTTCCTGATAACTTGTTTTGTTGGCACAACCAAGGTCGCAATGATTGGCTACTAGACGGTGGTACGTCACACCATATGGCGCGGTGAGAAGCTGTTCAAGGGCCTGAGACGAAGCTTCCACTCGAGGATTAGAATTGGAGATGGCGGTGATTGAGGCTAAAGGCAAGGCGGTGTGTTGATTAGCACGGTTCTGTAACAAGTCGATCTCGGATGTGTTTTTGTACGACTTAGACCGAATTTGCTTAGTGTAGGCCAATTAGTTGAAAAGGGCTATACATTGGTTTTAAGGATGGTTCTTTGTATTGTTCAAGACATGAATGGTGGAGTTAGTCACGACCTCTATGGTGATAGGTGCTTCATCTTTGGATGTTAGCCAAATAGAAAGAAAGGCATACACCAAACCTTGTTGAAAGATCGACTTGTGGCATAGGAGACTAGGCCATGCAAATTTTAGATCCATCGATCCGTTACATAGGCTGAATTTGGTTGATGACATTTCAAAATTGAAGTTAGTGGGAATGTTTGTGAGGTTTGTCGACTTGGTAAGCGAGGCTAGATTGCATTTTCCTCACGACAAGGCTTGGAGAGCTCAAAACAAGCTCGAATTGGTGCACTCGATGTTTGTGGCCCTATGAGAACACCTTCAATCGGTGAGAACAGTACTTTGCCTGTTTATAGATGATTTAACAAGGTTGTCTTTGGGTCTACTTCTTGAAGCAAAAGTCAAGTGTTTGAAGCCTTCGCAAATTCAAGGCTTATCTTTGAAAATCGGTCAGTTGTAAAATTAGAGCCTTGAGGATGATAATGGCTCGAATATGTGTGAGTGATTTGAAGCTTTGTGATCTTTGGATTCACCATCACTCACATGATCTATACTCCTCAATGAATGGAGTCTGTGAGAGAAAGAATAGGGCTGTGCTAAACATGGCAGTGCCTCTTGTTTCAAGGCAAGCTTCCAAGTCGGTTTAATGTGGCGATCAACACCTCAAGATATCTGCTCAGCAGATCGCCAACTAGAGCGATCAAGGATAAGACTCCTTTTGAGGCTTGGCATAGAGTCAAACTGTGGTAACACACTTGAAAGTGTTTGGTGTGTGTGTTATGCTCTTATTCGGTGGAAAAGAGGACCAAGCTCGAGAGCGAGGCTACTCCAGGAATCTTTGTTGGCTCTGGCAGCAACAAGAAGGGTTATAGAGTGTATGATCCTCTGAGAAAGAAGGTTTTAGTCGTGAGGATGTAAAGTTTGATGAGGAAAAGGTGTGGAATTGGAATGGTGTTGAGGTGACTTGTCGACTTGGACCGATTAGACTTGGTTCTTGAACCTGGAAGAAGGACCAAGTAATGATCTTGTCGATGATACACCGTGAGGGCACGAACTTTGGTGATGTCTATCGAGGTGCAATGTTCTTGTGATTGAGCCTCGGACTTTGATGAGGCTGCCAAGGATAGAAGCTGGATGAAAGCTATGGAAGCTGAGTTGGAAATGATCAATAAAAATCAGACTTGGGTGTTGGTGAGCAGACCAGAACACAAGAAGGTCATAGGAGTAAAATGGGTGTACCGGGCCAAGTACAATACCGATGGCTCACTGAACAAGCACAAGGCCAAGCTTGTGGTGAAGGGCTCTGATCGGCCAGTATGGTGTGGACTACTTGAGACTTTTGCTCCGAGTGGCAAGATGGATACAATTAAGTCATTGCTTGCTTTAGCGACTCGAAGCCGTGGAGAGTTCACCAATTGGATGTCAAATCAGCATTCCTGAATGGTTTTCTCAAGGAGGAGATCTTCATCGAGCAACCTGAAGGTTTTGAAGTTGTTGGACATGAAGACAAAGTGTACAAGTTGAGAAAGGCCCTCTATGGCCCGAAACAGGCACCAAGGGCCTGGTATGACAGAGTTGATGCTTACCTGACCAAACTTGGATTTGTGAAGAGCCTTAGTGAGCCTACTCTGTATGTTAAAAGGTCAGAACATGAAACCTTGCTGATTGTCTCCTTGTATGTGGATGATTTGCTTGTGACAGGGAGCAAAGTTGAGCTCATTGATGAGTTCAAGGTCCAAATCGACAAGTGTTTGAAATGATGATTTGGGGATCATGACTTACTTCCTTGGCATGGAAGTTCACCGGTCGATCGAGGTATCTTCATCGACCAACACTCATTTGCTTTGAAGATCCTAGACAAATTTTGCATGCATAAGCGAAAGCGATCGACACACTGTGGCCCAAGGAGAAAAGTCGACTAGCGGTGGTGATCGCAGAGGGTTGATGAGAGGCACTATCGAAGCCTAGTTGGTTGTCTGTTGTATCTAATGACAACGTGCCGGTTATCATGTTTGGTGTCACTGTTATCGAGATTTATGCATTGTTGCAATGAGGCACATTTGAAGGCAGGAAAGAGGGTCCTTAGATACATCAAGGGCACTGCTAGTTTTGGTGTAATGTTTGAAAGTGGGAACCAATTGAAACTAGAAGGCTACTCGACAAAGGATCGCGGGATCCTCGATGACATGAAGAGTACCTCGGATACTTCTTCACACTTGGATCGGGATGTTTTTTGGAGTTCAAAAGCAAACAAGCTGTTGTTTCGATCCATACCAAGCGAATACATTCTTTGCGGGGAAGCGATTAATCGAGCCATTTGGCTAAGGAAGCGCTTCATGACCTTAATGAAACTCAAGATGAAGCAAGCGAAATTTGGGTGGATAATCGGTTTGCGTTGCAATAGCCAAGAACCCCATGTTCCATGGTAAGACTAAGCATTTTAAAATCAAAGCGCATTTTGTTAGAGAGGTGAACAAGCAAAGGAAGTCGACCTTGTGCATTGCGACTCGAGGGCACAATTGGTCGACATAATGACCAAGTCCTTAGGGTGCTCGATTTGAATCTTTGAGAAGTGCAATTGGAATGTGTTGCATACAGTCCAAGGAGGAGTGTTGAAAGCTAGACTACAATGCAACATGGAGCCGAAGCATGCTACTTTGTCGAGACCAAGCAGCCTATCGAGCTCACTCATCTTGCTTGAGTGCGCATTTAATGGTTTTCGGACCAAATGAAGCAACCGACATTCTTTGTTTTGTTTTGATGTAATTTAGTTCGGTTTAATTGTAACTAGCTTTAATAGTTAGTAAGATTAAGTTTGTGATTAGATAGGCGATGTAAAAGGCGATATGTCACTCATTTTGTATTTGACTTAAGCTTACATTGGTTGTAAATTAGTGGAGGCGATTAGATTAGTAGGTAATCATCAAATGAACAAATTGTAACTCCTTTTATTTCAAATTTTAAAATGAAAAATTTGTAATGTTCGATTCTAACTTTGTTGAGTATTCAATTTTGTTCATTGCTTTGCTTTTTCTTTGCTTCGATTCTTCTTGCTTCAGCCTTGCAAATACAGTTTTGTAACTTTGTTTGATGTTTGCTGCTGCCATTGTTCCAACAAATAGAAGTAAGAAAAGGCCACGTTGATTTGTTTATCAGTTCGTTTTTTCTGCTCTTTATTCTTTAACTTCTCCTCTCAAACTCTGCCTCTTTCAAACATTCTTTCGTTTCTTTGATCGGTCAGTGCTCACTCTTCACTTTGATCGATTTTTTGTACAGAGCGCTTACGTAATTTCTGCGCATACGCATAGGCATGCATACACGTATAGGTATATGTTTATTGTATAAAAGTATGTTTTGGATAGCTTTTATAGGGCTGCTAGGGTGGATTCATTGATACTTTGATTGTTTTTCCAGCTGTCTGATAAAATGTCAATGGGAGTGCTTGGAACGCTCTGCCAAGAATAAAGATTGGTGTGGCATAGAAAGATGGATTTTACCTGTTGTTATAAGCATCCCACTATCTTTCATGGTGATGAAGGTACTAGATATAGGATACTGGATCCATTTAGGTGTAGAAACTTTAGTTACAATGTTTTCAATCCCAAGCATGGATCAAAACTTGGTCCCCGAGAAAATGAAGAGAAACATGGCGTATAGCAGTCGTTTGAGTTCAAATTTGGTTTTCAAAGGAAACTTTGATAGTATGGTACGTATTTGGCTACATCATTTTTTTGTGGTTTACATGATGTATCGAAAGTAAGAGGTGTTTGGTCGCATTGTCAAGGCAATGGTTCGTCACCGTATGCTGATGGGAATGATCACAATGCGGAATTTGCTGAGAGTAGTAATGAGAGCTCAAGTGGTCTGGGAGAAGAAGTGAGAAATGTAAGTGGTGAAGTGGAAACACCTACCCTGGTTGAGTTGAGGGAATTGGTGCACAAGGCAATGGAGGAATTGAAAGTAGCTCGTCTTAACAGTAGGATGTTTGAGGAAAAGGCTCAGGAAATATTAGAAGCTGCAATAGCCTCGAGAGACAAAGCAACTAAAGCTTGGAATCATGTCAATAGCAGGCTTAATGTGATGCAAGACATTGTCAATGAAGAGTGCATTGCTAAAGAGGCTGTTCAAAAGGCAACGATGGCACTATCTTTAGCTGAGGCAAGGCTTCAGGTGGCAGTAGACTCATTTGAACTTCTGGAAAATGGAAATGGTTCCGTAGAAAGTTATGGAAAGAGTGATGCTCAAATGAATGTTAGGGAAGATAATGGAGTGCTATTGGATGCACAATATGAGATTAGAGAATGTCAGAAGAAGTTGGCAAATTGTGAAGTAGAGTTAAGGCAAGTGTGGGGTAAAAAGGAGGAGTTGCTGAAAGAAGTGGAGAGATTGAAAGAGGTTGCAGAGAATGCACAGATGGATGCCTTGGAAGCTGAGGAAGATGTGGCAAACATCATGCTTTTAGCAGAGAAAGCTGTTGCTTTCGAAGTGGAGGCTACACAGCGTCTGAATGGTGCTGAGATTGCCCTAAAAAGATCTGAAAAGTCTCTTTCTAGTTTGACTGTTGACACTGCTGAATCCGCCCAGGGGCAGGTTTTGGGTGAAGGGAATATTGTCAAGGAGGAGAAGATCAGTCAAGGGGGTTATAGTGATGCTTTTCTTGAAATAAAAGGGGATGCTTTGAATAATGGTGATACTTTGATTGGTAAGCCTAAAGCAGACATTTTATCTGACGAAGCGAAAAAAAGATTTGAAAACCACAAACAATTCTTTGATTTCAGTAATCATGAGAATGTAATGTTGGGTTTAGATTCTATAAAAGAAGCTGAAGTTGAAGCAGAAAAGTCAAAAAATGTTAAACCAAAGAAGTCTGATTCTCCGAAGAATCTGACGACGGAGAGTTCACCCCTTAATACGCCAAAGTCATTGTTGAATAAATCTTCCCGTTTCTTATCTGCATCATTCTTTTCCTTAACTGTTGATGGGACAGAATTCACACCAGCATCAGTTGCCCAGGGTTTTTTGGAGTCTGCAAGGAAACAAATTCCTAAGCTTGTTGTAGGATTACTGCTCTTTGGAGCTGGTATGCTTTGAAAGTTGCTACCTTGTTTCATTAACTAATTTCATCATCACTTCTATAAATTTCCTGTATGTATTGGCTGAGCATTGTTGATTTCCCGCTTCTTGACTCAAACGACGTATTCAGTTAAGTTTTTGGTGGAAGATGTAGAAACAAGATGTGTTTCTTTAGAATGTTATGATCATGGCAGCAACAGTTAAAAGTTTAGCTATAGAAACTTCCCTGCTTGATCATAATGCAAACAACAAATCAAATCCTCAGAAAAGGGCCATTCTATTGACTTTGTTTATCAATAAATTTCCTTTTTGTAAGAAATCATGTTCAAAAAGTGTTTGCTTGCCTTTGATCACAGGGTTGCCTTCTATGCTAACCAGACAGAGAGGAGTGCTCAGCTGCTGCAGCAGCCAGATGCGATCACTTTTAGGAAGAAGTTTCCCCAAATGCAAAGCCTATGATCCATAAAGTACAAAATTTTCCTAAAAGAATAAAAATATAGTTGCAATGCTTCCTCACCAAGAGGTGTTTGATCCTGCACCATTTATTAATTTTCCATTTGATTGTTTTGATCTTAATCCTGCTCTATATGGCTGCTTGTCAACAGCTTATTTCTATGTTTGAATTTCCCAGATGAATGTGGAGGAGGCCTCTCTCTTTGATGTGTTATGGTTACTGCTGGCAAGTGTAATTTTTGTGCCTATATTCCAGAAAATTCCTGGGGGTAACTAAAATCTATCCTAATTTGAGTGTGTTCATCTTTAAAAATGTATGATCTTCATGACTTTTTGTGAAGATTTTTGGAGCTCATGCTTGAATTCTCTGTTTGCTTCTTATGATGTTTCCTCATGGTCCGTACACTACTATTTTGTGCTTTCATGTTCCTTATCATTATTTGTTCTATTTTTCCTTTTCCCCTTCTGGAAACCTTTTATATAACTGATGTTTGTGTTCTATCTGTTCCAATTTTTAGGCAGCCCTGTTCTTGGGTATCTGGTTGCTGGCATCTTGATTGGACCATATGGTTTGTCCATAATCCATCATGTGCATGGTACCAAAGCAATTGCTGAATTTGGAGTTGTTTTCTTGCTATTCAATATCGGCCTTGAGGTGGAATTTATTATTTAAATCCATATTTCCAGCTTTATTGAATCTCCATTATTGTGAGAAGATTGTTTATCTGAACCCTTATTTTTCTTTTTGCAGCTATCTGTTGAAAGGTTAAGTTCCATAAAGAAATATGTTTTTGGATTAGGCTCTGCCCAGGTAACTGAGAAAATAGATTTTGTATTGTTGTCACTTTGTCTTTGAAAATTTTCTTCTAACTAACTATATAATACAGGTCTTGGTGACAGCAGTTGCAGTTGGCCTTGTTGCTCATTTTGTTTCTGGGCAGCCTGGTCCAGCTGCAATGGTGATTGGGAATGGCCTGGCATTATCTTCAACTGCTGTCGTCCTGCAGGTAACTAAGTAGACCAATTCCAGATTTCATTACTCGTAGCATTATATTACACCACTCTTATACGATATGAAGAAAGCGAATAAAAGTTTGTGAGATTAGATTCCTAGAGCTAAAGGTTTGAATGTCTTGCTCTTGTTGAATATGTTATGTATATCTGTTTTCCTCTTACATTCCTCTGCAGTATCTTAAAATCTTTGAAAGCTAGTAGATATCTTGGATTCTTTCCATGTCTCTACAAATCCATCTAATAGCAATATGACCCAATTGCATCAGACTTTAGCATTGGTTTGTATATATTTATATATATATATGCATGTATATTCTTTTATAGTAAAATACCTACCAGAGAAGATACTGAAACCTCATGGATCCATTAGACGAACATGCAATTGTTATCTTCATTTGCAGGTATTACAGGAGCGAGGTGAAAGTACTTCCCGCCATGGACGCTCTACATTTTCTGTCTTGCTTTTTCAGGTTATCCTATGATCTTGAGAAAGGGATTGGCTTCAGGATGTAATTTCTTATGAATTGAATTTTGCAGACAGATATGATAATTCTCTTGCAGATTATCCAAATGTATCTTGATAAATGATACATGTATCACTTTTTTTCTTTCCTTTTGGTTCTTTAATTTTCTTTCCTCTCTCCATGTTTTAAACTGGCATCTGTACTTAAGTTAGCAAAAGATGAAATTAGAAATCTACTCAACATAAAGTTGTAATCTATGCCCTTAAGCCTTCCAGCTCCTGGAATGCTTAAAATAATTCATAAATGATTAGACTAAACCATCAATCAGGACAAATATAAGACCTGCTTGATGTGTTTGGAACCTCTTCTGTTAGTCTTTCAAGTTTTACATGGCATTTAGTTGATTTAGATGACTGTTGTTGGAAGAAAAAAATTTATTGACTGTTATCGGTTCTTCCAGGATTTGGCTGTTGTTGTTTTGCTTATACTCATACCTCTTATCTCCCCAAATTCATCAAAAGGAGAGGTAAGGTCTTCTAAATTCTAATTAATTCAACTTTACTTTTCCTTTTTGTTTTTCATTCGACATTGAAGATTCCTATGTTGCCTCACTTTGTGTTATGCAAATGAGAAATATGCTGTTAGGAGTCTATTAGTAGTCTGTTAATAGATGGTTAATTTGTTATAGTCTGTTAACATGTGGTTAATAGCAGAAACATGTGTTGGTGAGACTATAAATATAGAATTAAATGCAGATTGTAAGCATTGCTTTTCATTCCAGTAATTCAGAAATAAAGCTTAGTATCTCCAAGTCTTTCTATGAGTTTTATGCTTTCATTTACTATACTCTTCATTTCTATTTATCGATTTGTTGTATTTTCTGGTTTGATTACATGTTAGATGCTCGATCCATAGTGGTTTTTCACTCTGATAGTATGTCTTTTACACGTATGTAAGTTCATTGTTCTAATTCTCCTATAAACCATAAAGATTACTTCCAAACTCAGATTTTGATGATTGGTTTCTTAATTTCTGTTTATGTTTCTTCCATTTAGCTTACTCCACTAATTTGCTTTAAGGAATTTGTGCTTTCCCCAAAATCTTGGGTTTTGTGTTATTAGCTGGTACCTTCTTCTACATCTTATATTGGCACCTTTTAGTAATCTCATTTTTCTGGTTTTCAGATTGGTTTTAGAGCCATTGCGGAAGGCTGTTGTTAAGGCAGCAGTTTCCATCACTACAATTATTGCTGGTGGACGGTTGGCAAGTTTTATATCTAAGACATTCATAAATTTTGACTTCAGGATTTTCCGATAGCTTATGATTGTCTTATTGCAATTTCTGTCTTATTTTATCATGTAATATTGACTGATAAGAAACTTAAAAAAAAATCTAAAGAGTGTAGAAATATATCCGGGTGGGGTGTAAGTGGTATCATCAAAGTGGAGGTAACTCAATTTCCGACAGGTTTGATGTACATAATGATGAATCTAATAGACTGATAGTATTGACTCAGAAGCATTTGACCCCTTAATCTTCTGAACTTTTACTTAAGATTGTCAATACCTGTGCCCAACTCTGAGAAATGAGTAATGCTTCAGAAACACAATATCTTCTGGTTCTCATATACCTTTAGTTTTTTCTTGCAGTTGCTCCGACCAATTTATGGGAAAATAGCTGAAAATCAAAATCCAGAAATATTCTCTGCCAATTCACTCCTTGTTATTCTAGGGACAAGTCTCCTAACTGCTGGGGTATGAAAACTATACTTGTTCTTAATTTTTTTTTCTTCTTTTGTAGTAGTGATAATAATGCCTTAGATGCTTCCTTTTTTCTTTTACTCTTGTTGAACAGGCTGGACTTTCCATGGCATTGGGAGCATTTCTAGCTGGTTTGCTTCTGGCAGAGACTGAATTCTCTTTGCAGGTTGAATCAGATATTGCTCCATACCGAGGCCTCTTATTGGGTCTCTTCTTCATGACGGTTGGTATTTTATTTGTTGGTATCTCCATAATATGTAAATGATTCGGTGTTTGTTTCTTTGAATTACTTTCTGCTTTAGTCGTAAAACCTATTTGGTGTTCTTTTGTTGGATGTAAGGTCATTTTTGGTAGGTAAAAACGCAAGGAGTTTAAGATAGATATTTTTAAAAAATGACGCCATTTAATGCAAATATTATAGAAGTAATATCACGAAGATTCATTATTATGACTTTATAAGGTAGAGGATCATTTTATGCCATAGTTGAAGGTGACAAAGCTTTGGAGGGGTGGTTGTATCAAGTCTTCATATAATTTTTTACAATCCTGAGTTAGGAGAATGATAAGACATGCTTAATTGGCATGTATTAAGTTTTAGGTTATTGGTGCTTCCCCATATTGACGACCAAGACATCGAGGTATGTGCAACTTATGACAACTTTTTATTGAGTTTTCAGGTTGGCATGTCTACTGACCCCAAACTTCTTGTTTCAAATTTTCCTGTTATTATGGAGGCACTAGGACTGTTAATTGGTGGTAAGATTATATTGGTGGCATTTGTTGGTACACTTTTTGGTATTTCAATCGTCTCTGCCATAAGGGTTGGCCTTCTTCTAGCTCCTGGTGGAGAATTCGCATTTGTAGCTTTTGGTGAAGCTGTTAATCAGGTTTCTTTCCTTGTGAACAGACACCATTTCATCATGAGATTGTCTTATTTGTGTCTTTCTGTTTATCGTGCATTTTCTAAATCTTTAGTAGATCTTGGTTTTCACTTTCAATTTTCTCCTGTGTTAGGTGGTTTGAAAAAACAAAGATAATAATCACATATTTATTCCATTATAATTTGTGATAGTCATTACTTGTGTCACATGTTCCAGGTTTATGGCTGCATTTATTGCTAAAACACCATTCAAAGATTGCTAATCCAACTTCTTAGTGTTATATGAAATGTTTTGTCGCTTATGCAAGTATTAATGGTGTTTTTGTCAGGGTATAATGTCTTCTCAGCTATCTTCATTGTTGTTCCTTGTTGTGGGAATCTCGATGGCCCTCACACCATGGCTTGCTGCTGGAGGCCAATTAATTTCCTCTCATTTTGAGCTGCACGATGTTCGAAGTTTATTGCCTGTCGAAAGTGAGGTGCATGTCTAACCATCTGTAGGAGTTAAGAAATAAATCAAGAGATCACAGCAAAGTCTTGAGCTTGAAGCTACAGTGACTTGCTGAACAAACAAAGAAATCGGGCTTGAAGTAACAAGAACAGATTGCTTAACAAGAGCAAAAACAAGAAGAGGAATTAGCTGAAAGATTCATCTATCATTATTGAAAGCATTTCATTACATATAACAAGTAATCAACTTGTCTGAAAAAAAAAATGTGTTACCTAAACACATCTAACTCCACTAACAAAGTCTTTTTATAAAACATTGCTTGCACTCTTGGTTAAGCTAATTTATCAAATCCATCAGCACCAAATTACATCAAATACATTACATACTTAGTTCAAATGTAAGTAACTAAGTAGCAAAACATCAATTAAACAACAAAAGCAACAGCATGTTCTTCAGCTGCAACTTGCATGGCTTGAATAGAATGGTCTGCATGAAAGCCACATTTTAACACTCCTCCTTGGCTTCTATGCTGCAAACTCCCAATCTTGCTCTCTAATTCTCAAACCTTGATACACCAAGAGGCTTGACTGATTTCAGAACTGCAATGAACCAGTTTGATTTCTTGAGATTGTTTCACTTCTCTAACAAACTGAAACTTAATCTTAAAATGCTTTGTTTTGCCATGAATCACTAGATTCTTTGCAATTGCAACAGTAGATTGATTATTACTTCTAATCTCTATTGCTTCTCTTTGGTGTAAGTTCATATCTGCTGTGAGCTTTCTTAACCAAATTGCTTGATTAACAACTACTACAGCTGCAACCTATTCAGCTTCAGCTGTTGATTGAGCAACAATGGACTGTTTCTTTGAACTCCAACAAAAAACAGTTGATTCAAGGATAAACAGATACCCTGAAGTGCTTTTCATGTCATCAATGGATCCTGCCCAATCACTTTTGCAAAACCAAGAAGCTTCATGCTGTCAACCTTGGTGAACATAACTCTAAAGCTCAAAGTTCCTTTGATGTACCTCAGAACTCTCTTTGCAGCTTGAAAATGATTTACATTGCAGCAGTGTATGAACCTGGATAGAAGACTGACTGCAAAAATTATGTTAGACCTTATGGCTGTTAAGTAGAGTAGACTTCCCATTAGGCTTCTATAGGTTGATTCATTTACCTTCTCGAAATCACCTTGTCTAGTGAGCTTTTCTCCAACAGCAACTGGAGTACTAGTTGCTTTGCAATTTTGCATGGAGAACCTATTCAGAATTTTCAAGGCAAATGCCTTTTGGCTTATGAAGATCCCTTGTTGAGTCTGAGATACTTCCATCCTAAGAAAGTAAGGCATTTCACCTAATCAGACATCTCAAACATACTCTCCATTTTGCATTTGAAATCTGTCAGCATAGCATCATTCCCACCAATCATTAACAAGTCATCCACATATAATGAGACAATTAGTAATGTTTCACCACTTTCCTTCTTAACATACAGTGTTGGTTCACTAATGCTTCCCTCGAACCCCAAGCTTGACAGGTAGGTGTCAATTTTGTCATACCAGGCCCTTGGTGCCTGCTTTAAGCTATACAAGGCTTTTCTCAGCTTGTACACATTGGTTTCTTCACTAGCAACTTTAAAACCATCTGGTTGTTCAACATATATCTTTTCATCAAGAAATCCATTGAGGAAGGCTGATTTTACATCAAGCTGATGTATGTTCCATTGCCTTTGAGCAACCAACCACCAAAAGTCTGATGGTGTTAAGTCTTGCCACTGGTGCAAATGTTTCAAAGTAATCAATCCCATACTTCTGACTGAATCCTTTCACATCTAACCTTGTCTTTAGCTTGTTCAAAGTACCATTAGCATTGTGTTTGGCTTGAAACACCCATTTCACCCCCATGACCTTCCTGTGAACTGGTTTTGCAACTAACTCCCAAGTTTGATTTTTATGAATCATGCTCATTTCATCAAGCATGGTTTGCCTCCAGCCTTCTTGTGCCTGTGGTTTTTCAAAACAAGTTGGTTCAATAGTAGATACATCTTCCCTCTCATATATTTTACTAATCAGTCTGGTTCCTCTAATTGGAACATGATCAATGTTCAACTCTTGATCACACTAATCAACATCAATTTGCCCTATCACTAAGTCTTCAGTAGCACACTCTGGTTCACCTTTGTCCCAATTCCAGGTTGACATATCATCAAATACCACATCTATACTTATAAAGACCTTGTAAGTTGTAGGATCCAGAACTCTATAACCATTTTTAACACTACTATAGCTTACAAGGATGTCAGGTTGAGCCTTCTTTGCCAATTTGTCCATTTTAACTACATGAACATGTGCATAATAGATGCAACCAAAGACCTTTAGGTGAGCCACTGATGGCTTGAATCCAAACCAGGCTTCAAATGGAGTTTTTTCAAACAAGGCTATTATTGGTAGCCTATTTGGAAGATATACTGCAGTATTCACTACCTCAACCCAAAAACTTCTAAGCAAACTCCTTTCAAACATTAGGCATCTAGCCATATCTATTAGGGTTCGATTTTTTCTCTCATTGACACCATTTTGCTGAGGTGTGTAGGTGTTGGTGAGCTCGTGTTTAATTCCTGATTCTTCACAAAACCTTTGAAACACATCAGAGGTGTACTTTGTCCCATTATCTGACCTTATTATTTTGAGCTTGTAACCTGATTGAATCTTAGCTGCTGTCTTGAACTTCCAAAACAATAAGGCTACTTCTAACTTGAGCTTAAGAAAATAAACCTACCAGAATCTTGAGTCGTCATCAATGAAGAGAATGAAGTACCTACTGCCATTCAAAGATTGAGTCTTCATAGGGCCACACATATCAGTGTGGACTAACTGTGCCTTCAAGCCTTGTTTGCTAGAAATGGAAGCCTAACTTGCTTTCCTAGCTGACGCACTTCATAAACACTCTATTGTTCAGCTACTTTTGTGAAATTTTCAACCAAATCTTCTTTGGACAATTAAAGCTGTGACCAATAGTTAACATGACCTAACTTTTTATGCCACAATTTGGACTCATCTAAGACAGTTGTGTAGGCACTAATGTCACGGGGCTAGAGTTTTCTCTTGCAATCCGTGCAGCTTTAGGCGATCCGTTCGTCTAAACTCACCTAAGTCAGCCTTAACTCAAGTGAGGATTCTTTTAGAACTCCTCCAAGGCACCAAATTGAAGAGCGGAAGTGATTTATGCCAAAAGAAGCTAACCAAAGAACAACAGAAAGCCACAGAAAAGATTGCACACAAGGTGTTTGAGTAAATGCTCTTAGAATTCTATTACTCTTAAGAATTCAGAATACAATGGAATGAGTACAAATGAGGGGGAGGCTCTCTATTTATAGTTGAGCTCCCCCAAAACCGACGGTCAAGATACATTTACATCGACGGACGAGATTAACCATATCCCTTTATTTTAGGGATTTACAAGATAAAGCCATATCAAATCTAATCTAATCTTTACAAGATATGATTCACTCTATCTTCTAAGATTAGTTACCATATTAGCCTAAGTTGCCATCTCTTCATTATCGGGCCAACCAGGCTCCAATCTGATAGGCTTGTCCAATACCTCTTTGAATCGGGCCAATTTTTGTGGGCCAAATGATCCCCATCTGAGCAATAGACCTCTATTGGATGCATTTAGTGCGATGGTCACGGGCTTTGAACTTTGGCCCGTGACTTTTTCCCCATCCATTCTCGCAACGCCCTCGTTGCGACTTCCGAATGGCACTGACATGATTCGTCTTTGAACTTTCTCGTTGCTTTGGCTTCTCCCTGACTTGCGTTGCGATCAAGTTGTCCCTTCCTTCGGAACCTTTGCCTCCGCTTCCGTCGCGTCTTCCCTTGAACCGTTGTACTCGTTGGTACATCTTGTTGGCAAGAAGTCTCTGCTCTAACTTGCCTCGACTTTAACTTGTTCTCTCTTGAATCATCTTGATTCTCACATCTTGGCTTCGTATTGCCCACAGTCCCTTGGCCTCATTGCTCATGAACTTTGAAAGGGCCCCTACGACCTTGCCAAGCCAACAAGTCAGAATTTAAAACATTATCAAAATGTTCGTAATGTACCTTACTCGCAGCATTTACTCGTCCCGACTGTTTTCGCATCGCTCCCTTTTCCTTGAAGCCCGATGCACAACCCACATTTCCCAAAGGTGTTGGCTCCACAGTCAAATCTGCAGGTTTCATATCGAACTCTTGCGTCACTAACACTTTCGAAGGAGCTTTCGTATCTTTCTGTTCTATCGAGTCAATGTTCTTCCCATACGAAACATCCTCGACTAGTTGGATTGACGATAACACCTTTGCCCCCACCTTCATATCTCGACGCACCGGCACAACAATTCTTGTTAACGGACCGATGATAATATGAATTTGATCAGCCCATGGATATAGAACAGCTTGAATCTTGTCAAGGAAGTTTAAGCCAAGTACAAAATCGTAATCATCTAATTGGATTACCTCAAAGTCTTCCTTGCCCTTCCATTCGTTGATTTGTGGCTCCACATTCTGAACTACCCCTATAGTTGGGGCCTCCTCAGAATTTACTGTCTTGATCTTCTTATTCGATTTCCTAATCGGCAGACCAAGCTTCCCTGCAGCTTTTTCCGATATGAACAAGTCTGATGCTCCCGTATCAATAAGAACACCCCGCTTCTGACCCGCAATGTTGATGTCTACAAACATCAACCCTTCTTTACCATTCCTCTTATTAGGAATGAGCACCGTCGAATTGACCCTTGATGGCTTTTCCTCAATAGGCTTCGCCTCTTCCGGCTCATCATTTCTCTTGATAGCCGAAACTGAAGATACCTTTGGGCAGTTCCTCTTTATGTGCGGTCCCTTACAAAAGTAGCATCGTAACTTTCCCCTCTTTTTTTTCGGGCTATTAGGTCTCCACTTCCCATTTCGTGGTTTTCTATCACCATCGCTGCTACTACCGTTGCCACCATAGCTTTTTCCCTCTTCATCCTCCTCATGGTACCCACCATTGCCCATCCTGTTGGGCTTGGAAGATTCAAACCTGTCCCTTCTCGGAGCAAGTTCCACTATGGACTCCGCTACCATCATGGCATTGGTAAGTTCCCGAACTCCTCGACGTTGCAATTATTGCTTCGCCCATGGTTTCAACCCATCTGTAAAGGAGAAAAATGCTTCTTTCCCGCTTAAATCAGAGATCTGGAGCATGAGTTCACTGAACTCCCGCACATACTCCCTAACCGTGCCTCGTTACGTTAGCCGTCGCAACTTTGCTTGAGCTTCATCCTCGACATACTCGGGGTAAAACTGTGCTTTAAATTCACTTTGGAACTCCTCCTAAGTCCCAATTTCAGTCCCACCACGTCTCACATCAGTGGACCTACGTCGCCACCATAACAAAGCAACATCAGTGAAATACATAGCAACAGTATTTACCTTTGTGACATCATCCTCGATGTTCATCGCATGGAAGTATTGCTCCATGGCCCAAAGAAAGTTATCCACTTCACTTGCGGACCTTGCCCCTTTAAACGCCTTCGGCTTGGGCACATCTATCGTTTGTGGCTTCGGCTTTGAAGCCAACATTCCATTCCCTACGGCAACCTTGAAAATCTTGAGCTCCCCCTTAAGCTCATTGATCTCCTCCTTCAAAGCTATCACCATAGCCTCGAGAGCATCGTCCTTTCCAGCCAGCTTATTCTCCAGGAACCGATAGTATCCTACACAAATTCCCTAAGCTGCTCTTGCAATGTTCGCAACCCATCGTTGTGTCTATCATCGACATCGTCGATCCTCTCCTTGACGTCCCCCGTGGACTCCTCAAGAGTGACGACTCGATCCTCCAAAGCTGACAATAAGTCCCTTGATTGACTAGCTTTTTTGGCCCTTCCTCGGGTCTCCATTGGCTCACTCTGACCAACAACTTCTTTCGACATCCCAACAGTGCCTTCGAACCAAAAGCTTTGACACCAACTGTCATGAGGCTAGAGTTTTCTCTTGCAATCCGTGCGGCCTTATGCGATCCGTTCGTCTAAACTCACCTAAGTCAGCCTTAAATCAAGTGAGGATTCTTTTAGAACTCTTCCAACGCACCAAATTGAAGAGCGAAAGTGATTTATGCCAAAAGAAGCTAACCAAAGAACAACAGAAAGCCACAGAAAAGATTACAGACAAGGTGTTTGAGTAAATGCTCTCAGAATTCTATTACTCTTAAGAATTCAGAATACAATAGAATGAGTACAAATGAGGGGGAGGCTCTCTATTTATAGTTGAGCTCCCCCAAAACCGACGGTCAAGATACATTTACATCGACGGACGAGATTAACCATATCCCTTTATTTTAGGGATTTACAAGATAAAGCCATATCAAATCTAATCTAATCTTTACAAGATATGATTCCCTCTATCTTCTAAGATTAGTTACCATATTAGCCTAAGTTGCCATCTCTTCATTATCGGGCCAACCAGGCTTCAATCTGACAGGCTTGTCCAATACCTCTTTGAATCGGGCCAATTCTATCCCCATCTGAGCAATAGATCTCCATTAGATGCATTTGGTATGATGGTCACGGGCTTTGAACTTTGGCCTGTGACACTAACAGACCCCCTATTTCAATTGGCAATAAAGCTTCTGTCAGTCATGGCTACTGATATGAGCTTGGATCCCCTTGAATCACTGATCAATCACTCTTTGCCTTTGAATAGAACAAAATATCCCTTTTTAAGTAACTAAGCAATACTTATCAGATTTCTATCAATTTTAGGTGCTAAGAGAACATTGGAGACAAGTTTGGTACATGAATGAGTGTCAATCAGCACATCTCTTTTCCCTTCTGCTTTGATGTATTGACCATTGCCCACTTTTACTCTCGATTTGAAGTTTTTATCTATGCTTTTGAAGATAGCAGCATCAGGTGTCATGTGGTTGGTGCAACCACTATCAATTAACTGGCCTTTTGTGCTATTTCTTCTGATTACTGAACAAGAAACAACAAATTCTTACTTTTCCTGAGCATTGCTCTCTTCTGCCACTTGAGCTTCCGTTTTAAACTGCTAAGCTTGATGTTATTTTTGTTGGCCTCTATTTTTGCAAATCTTTTCAACATGGCCCAGCTGCTTACAAACCTTTCATTGCACATCAGGTCCATACCAGCAGTTTGCTTCTGGATGGCTAATCCTTTTAGAACGAAAGCAAGGTGGATATCTTTTTCTTGCTTAATCTCTTTTAAGCTTGTCTGACCAAGTTTTCTTCCTTTTGTAGCCAGAAGAGCTCGAGGTTGGTCTACTCTTGGCTTGAAATGCACCTTCATGATGCTCCTCCTGTCTGCTAGCTCTCCTTAGTTCCTGAGCATAAAGAGAATTAATTAGCTCAGGCAAAGAGATACTTGACAAATCTCTTGAGTCTTCTAGGGAAGATATTTTGGCTTCATATATTTCAAGTAAGGTTGAAATAACCTTCTCCACTATTCTACTTTCACTGGATTGGTCTCCAAGCAGCCTGATGTTGTTTATAATAGCCATAATCCTGTTTGAATATTGCTTAATTGTCTCTGACTCCTTCATTTTCAAATTTTCAAAGTCACTTTTAAGTTGATGAGTTGTTGTTGTCTTATTTTTTCAGTACTTCGAAACTCTTCTTTAAGCTTGTCCCAAGCCTACTTTGGAGTCTCACAGGCCATGATCCTTATGGAAATCAAGTTTGACACATTGTTTTGGAGGCAGGACACTGTCTTGTACCTCTTGGCTCTATAATCAGAGTGTTGCCTAATTTGAGCTACCGTGGGGTTAGCTCTCAAGGGTGGTGGTTCAAGATCAGCATTGACAACCTCCCATAAGTCAAATGTTTGTAGGTAGGTTTTCATTTTCACTGCCTAAATGTGGTAGCTTTCACCATTGAACACTGGTGGTGGTGTTGGAGAGAAAACGAATGAAGACATATTATTAAGAGTAGAAAAGAGAAAGGTTTTCTAAGAAGTTGGCTCTCGATACCAATTGTAGGAGTTAAGAAATAAATCAAGAGATCACAACAAAGTCTTGAGCTTGAAGCTATAGTGACTTGCTGAACAAACAAAGAAATCGGTCTTGAAGTAACAAGAATAGATTGCTTAACAAGAACCAAAACAAGAAGAGAAATTAGCTGAAAGATTCATCTATCATTACTGAAATCATTTCATTACATATAACAAGTAATCAACTTGTCTGAAAAACAAAAAAATGTTACCTAAACACACCTAATTCCACTAACATAGTCTTGAAACTTATAAAATATTGCTTGCACTCTTGGTTAAGCTGATTTATCAAATTCATCAGCACCAAATTACATCAAATACAGTACATACTTAGTTCAAATGTAACTAAGTAGCAAAACATAAATTAAACAACAAAAAACAACAGCATGTTCTTCAGCTGCAACTTGCACAGCTCGAACAGAATGGTCTGCATGAAAGCCACTTTTTAACACCATCCAACTCCATTAAGGTTTGTAGGTTTCCTATTTTTTCCTCTAAGCATTTTGTGAATAACTAAAGCAGCCTTACCATGGTTCTCTGAACCCATGTTTTGTTGCTTTCATGCAGTAATAGTTTGATATGGAAGATGTGATGCATGAGTGATATATGGATCCTCCATAAGTTATAGAAAGAAAGCTTGTTGGCACATAATTAAATTAATCTTGTACAAATAAATTATGAAAAGTTAAAAGAGTGAAGAGACTTGAATATGAAGAGTGAAGAGACTTGAAGATGAAAAGTTACACACATTATGAAGAGTGAAGAGACTTGAATATGAAAATTTATACACATGCATGAATAGTCATAACTCTTATAGTATTTAAGTTATGTAAATTAATAGTGACAACTCCTATCATTTAGTGATATAGATGAATAGTCACTTACAACTCCTATATAAAGAGTTGTATCGATGAAGAATTTAAGTAGAGTGATTGAAATAAAAGTTTATTATAAGGAATTTTATTTCTTCCATATAAATTTTTTTCTCTTTTCATTATACTTTTTTATAATTTTCTTTGTTTTATTTCTCCAAATATTGATCAATTTTCTACAAATTGGTATCAGAGCCTTGTTCAATCGAAATGAACAATTCTATTCCTCTTTCTTCTGTTCCCCAATTAACCAAAGAAAATTATGGCAAATGGAGTATTCAAATGAAGGCTCTTCTTGGATCCCTAGAAGTTTGGGAGATTGTTGAAAAATGTTATAATGAAGTTGAGGCTGAAGAGGAGGAAGGATTAGCACAAGTTCAAAAAGAGAGTCTAAGAAAATCAAGGAAAAAAATCAGCAAGCCTTATTTTGGATATATCAAGGAGTTCAATCATATGAAGCGGCTTGGGAAAAAACAGCTTGTGCCACCACGGTAAAAAAAGCATGGGAATTTTTACAAAATTTATTCAAAGGAGATGAAAAGGTGAAAAGAGTTCGGTTGTAAACTCTTCGAGGGGAGTTTGAAAGATTGCAAAAAGCAGTCGAATCATTTTCGACATCGTTCACGGGTTTTGTCCATAGTCAACCAATTAAAAAGAAATGGTGAAACTATGGATGATATTCGTGGTGTTGAGAAAATCCTCCGTTCTTTAGATTCCAGATTTGACTACATTGTGGTAGCCATTGAAGAATCAAAGGACTTGAGTACCATGACTATTGATGAACTCACAGGTTCGTTGCAAGCCCATGAAGAAAGATTAAACAAGAAGAAAAAGGAAGTAGATCTAGATCAAGCACTCCAGTCAAAGTTGTCTCTAAATGAGAAGAAGGGAGATTTTAAAAATCAAAGAGGGAGAGATCGTGGTCGTAGAAGAGGAAGATATTTTAGAGGAAGAGGCTCAAATGCTCATGAAAGAGGTGAAGATGCAAGCACAGAGAATGGATGGAAAGAAGCCAACCAAAGTCAAAATTTTAGAGGATCACAAAGAGGACGTGGACATGGAAATCAAAGAGGAAGAGGTCGTGGCTATTTTGAATGTTATCATTGTCGCAAACCTGGTCATTTGGCAAGTGAATGCTGGTACAAGAAAGAAGAAAAAAATGAAGCTAATATAGTACAAAATAATCAAGAGAAAAAGCAAGAAACTTTGTTGCTCGTATCTCATGGTGGAGAGATTGATGATGTCTGGTACATAGACAGTGGTGCTAGCAAGCATATGACAGGTAACAAAAATTTATTTTCAAAGTTCTTTGAATCTGATTGTGGAGAAGTAAAAGTAGGAGATGGAAAAGCTTACAAAGTTAGCGGTGTTGGTGAGTTGGAGTTCAAAACAAAGCAAGGAAGGGTAGAGAAAATGTCTGAAGTTTATTTTGTTCCTGGTCTTAAAAATAATCTGCTTAGCGTTGGGCATCTCTTGAAGAAGGGGTATGATATTCATTTTCGTGACATGGCTTGCTATTTGTCAAAGAAAAATCAGGTTGTTGCTAGAGTTAGAGTGGCATCAAATAATCTTTTCTCTCTCACCCTTCAAAATCAAAATATGTCTTGCTTTATTGGTGCTCATAAAGGAATTTCAAAGTTATGGCATGATAGATATGGACATTTGAACTATGGAAATTTGGAGATGCTTTCAAGGAAGATGATGGTCAGAGGTTTACCAAAAATCGATCGGCTTGATGATGTTTGTGAAGCATGTCAACTTGGAAAGCAACACAAAATTGTTTTTCCTTCTCAATCCTCGTGGAAAGCAAGAAGACCATTGCAACTTATTCATTCGGATCTTTGTGGTCCAATGACAGTTTCATCTTTGGGAGATAATCGTTACTTTATCTCTTTCATTGATGATTACTCAAGAAAGTTATGGGTGTATTGTGTCAAAGAAAAATCAGAGGCTTTTCAGAGATTCAAAGATTTCAAGGCAGAAGTGGAGAACTTTACTGGGCTGAAAATTAACACCTTACGGACAGATCGTGGAGGTGAATATTTTTCAAAAGAATTTGAGAAATATTACCGAGATAGTGGCACCCGACATGAAATGACAGTCCGCCATACACCTCAGCAAAATGGTGTGTGTGAAAGAAAGAACAGAACAATTATGGAAATGGCTAGATGTCTTCTTAAGAAGAAGAGGTTATCAAGAAGATTTTGGGCTGAAGCTGTTTCCTGTGCAATTTATCTTATAAACAGATCACCGACAAGAAGCTTGGAGAATTGCACGCCACATGAGGCGTGGTATGGTATAAAGCCTAGTGTTCGTCATCTTAGAGTATTTGGGAGTGTTGCTTACTCTCATATTCCAGATGCAATGAGAAGCAAGTTGGATGACAAGTCAGAGAAATGCATTTTCATTGGCTATAGTGAAAGAAGTAAGGCATACAAGTTGTACAATCCGGTGACAAAGAAGATTGTGATAAGCCGAGATGTTCGGTTTGATGAAAATTCCATGTTTGAAGAAATGAAAGTTGAAAAAGAAAATTTGCCAATTTTTCCTTTTGAACTTGAAGAAGAAGAAGAGGTAGTAATTGAGAATGCTGAAGATGATGCTCAAGTAGGAAATCCTCCTGCTTCCCCAAGTTCTTCATCAAATTCTTCTTCATCCAGCCCGATCCGAAAAACGAGAAGCATCCAAGAGTTATGTGATGTAACGGATGAAGTTGTAAAAAATGATGCTGTATTCTTTGCTTTCTTTGCAGAAGATCCAATTCCTTTTGATGATGCATATCAAGAAGAAATATGGAGGAAAGCCATGAAAGAAGAGATTTGCTCAATTGAAAACAATGATACATGGGAACTCACAGATTTACCGCCGCACAAGAATTCAATTGGAGTCAAATGGGTGTACAAGACAAAGATGAATCCGAATGGCTCTATCAACAAGTACAAGGCAAGACTGGTTGCAAAAGGATACAAGCAAAAGGAAGGAGAAGATTTTACAGAGGTATTTGCTCCAGTTTCAAGACTTGAGACAGTTCGGTTACTTATTTCTCCTGCTGCCCAAAACAATTGGAAAAGGTTCCAAATGGACGTAAAATCTATGTTTTTGAATGTTGTTCTCAAAGAAGAAGTCTATGTTGATCAACCACCAGGGTTTGTCAAAAAAGGAGAAGAAGAAAAAGTTTACAAGTTGAAGAAAGCTTTGTACGGGTTGAAGCAATCACCCCGAGCTTGGTACAGCCGCATCGATTCTTATTTTTAGAAGTGTGGATTCCAGAAATCTCCATATGAGCATACTCTCTACATCAAAGGAAATTCTCAAGGAAGATTCATGGTTGTAAGTCTCTACGTTGATGATCTTATTTTCACAGGAAATGATGTGAAGATGTTGAAAGAATTTCGGCACTCAATGATGGCAGAATTTAAGATGACAGATTTGGGAGAATTTCATCATTTTCTAGGCATTGAAGTTCATCAATCCGAGAAAGGAATTTTTATTTCACAAGAGAGCTACGCAAAGGAAGTTCTAAAAAAGTTCATGATGGAAAATGCGAATTCAGTCTCTACTCCATGCATTACAGGTCTGAAGTTATCTAAAGAGGGTGAAGGAAAGCTTGTCAATTCTACCATATTCAGAAGTTTGGTTGGGAAGTTGATGTATCTGACTTCGACAAGGCCTGACATCGTGTATGCTGTTAGCTTGGTGAGTAGATTCATGGAGAAACCTTACTCCAATCACTAGGAGGCTGCCGAGAGAATATTGAGATATGTGAAGGGAACCATTGATTATGGAATTTTCTATAAAGCTAATACATTAGTTGATCTCATTAGTTATACGGATAGTGATTTAGCAGGAAGCATTGATGATAGCAGAAGCACTTCTGGTTATGTTTTTCACCTTGGTAGTGGTGCAGTTTCATAGAGTTCAAAGAAACAATCAGTTGTGGCGCTTTCGACTATAGAAGCTGAATATATCGCTGCATCTTATGCAGGATGTCAATTGATTTGGTTACGTGGAATTTTGGAGAGTCTTAAGCAGAAGCAAAACAAGTCAACGATTTTGTTTTGTGACAATAGTTCTACTATTTCGGTCACAAAAGATCCAAGTTTCATAGAAGGACAAAACACATTCGCATTCGGTATCACTTCTTGAAGGAACTAGTGAATAATGGTATATTCAAGATGAATATTGCAAGACAGAAGATCAGATGGCTGATATCTTCACAAAGCCGCTTAGTGGACAAGTCTTCAAGAAAAATGTTGAAAGGTTGGGAGTTCGAAGCAAGTTTAATTTAAGGGAGGCATTGTTGGCACATAATTAAATTAATCCTGTACAAATAAATTATGAAAAGTTAAAAGAGTGAAGAGACTTGAATATGAAGAGTGAAGAGACTTGAAGATGAAAAGTTACACACATTATGAAGAGTGAAGAGACTTGAATATGAAAATTTATACACATGCATGGATAGTCATAACTCTTATAGTATTTAAGTTATGTAAATTAATAGTGACAACTCCTAGCATTTAGTGATATAGATGAATAGTCACTTACAACTCCTATATAAAGAGTTGTATGTGATGAAGAATTTAAGTAGAGTGATTGAAATAAAAAGTTTATTATAAGGAATTTTATTTCTTCCATATTAATTTTTTTCTCTTTTCATTATATTTTTTATCATTTTCTTTGTTTTATTCTCCAAATATTGATCAATTTTCTACAAAGCTAACTATTTTTCCATAAAATTATTTAGATTTTCATCAGTTCTAGGGTTAATTTAATGTGTATTTTATTAAATATTGGGGGCAATATAAAGTATCTGTATTCAGCAGAACTCTTTTTCAATATATTAAAGCATCTGATTCCTGATGAAGTGGGATAACTGATAATTACTTGCTGATCTGTCTCTTTGACTTGTTTTATTTTCAGACTGATGATTTGCAAGATCACATTATCATTTGTGGATTTGGACGCGTTGGGCAGGTGTTTATATATTCGTACCCTTGAATTTGAAATTTTGGTATAAATATGTTTGTAACAATGGCATATTCTCTTTTGTTTTTGTTGTTCTCAGATCATAGCTCAGCTTCTTTCAGAACGGCTAGTTCCATTTGTTGCACTTGACTTGAGGAGGTAACCTGAAATTTTATTTGCATTTTTACAGTTAGGTTTCATTTTTTGAACGTCAACCGATTATTGCAAACATCTAAATCCATCATCTTTTGCTAGAGCATAAATCCTAGTGCCCATGACTATGAGTTTTGTTTTCTTCACAAAAGGGGTCTAAAATGCCCTTACCAAAAAAAATAAAAAATCAATTCAGTCCCTAAAGAAATTACACCCAATTGAGCCTTCAGTGACAAAAAAGAAGAAGAAAATCTATTGGTGTTGTGAAACAGAAATGAAAACAAAGCAGAGTCTTGAGCAACAAGCTTCAATGACTTGCAGCACACAACAAGGAAATCAGGCTGTGAACTTAAATCAAATTGCTTAACAAGGACCAAAAACGAGAAGAAGAAATGCTAAAAAAGATTCATCATCTAGATAGCTGAAGTTTACAGAACTTTTAAACAAGCAAAACAGCTTGACTGAAAACAAAAACTGTCACCTAAACATACCTGACACCACTAATTTGTCTTGAAACATATAAAACTTAACTTGTACAAATAGAAAAGCTAATTTAATCAAGTCAATTAGCACCGAATCAAAACAAATACATTGTCAACTTAGTTCAAATTTAACTAAGCAGCAAAATACAAAATACAAAACATTAGTAGCATGCTGTCTAGCTGCAACATGCATGCCACAACAAAACCAAGCTACATGCAAGCCATTTCTTAACAAAATCAGTTAGCTCTTTCCGTTAATGAAAACTGTCATTGCCGATTTGACAAAAAAAGAAGTTGACGCATGGCATGATTTACTAAGGGCTCAGTTGATTTTTGGATTTTTTTTACTTAGGGCATTTTATATTTTTTGCCTTTTTTTACCCATTTTATGCAATGTATTGATATAACATTAAATATCCAGTTACTGTATATCTTGTATGTTCATGATTATGAGGTAGAAAGATTGAAGTAAATACATGAGGAAGTTGGCTCCTGGGTGAACGGTACCTGAGGCCTTACTCTTTGAGATGCTTTTCTAAAGGGAAAAAAGTGGGTAGCAGTACTTGCCCACAGTCGAGATGTCACTTGCCATGGAAATGACGCCAGACTGTTGTACTGTTATATGTAAGGGTAGCCCTATTTCCCGGCACATTTTTCCTTCTTTAATGCAAATCAATTACTTTCCTACTCCTATGTAATTGACATTTTTGTTGAAGAAGCTACGACATTCTAGGAAATGGACCTGACTCATTTTGGAAATGGTCGTAAAGTTATACTGTCCTAATCTATAACAGTGGTGGACATCACAAAGAATCATACAAGTAAACCCATCAATCCATCATGGTAAGATACTGATTTCTCTTCTTTCAGTGATAGGGTGGCCATGGGGCGCGCACTGGGTCTTTCTCTTTATTTTGGAGATACTGGTAGTCGAGAGGTACACGAAACTAGTTTGAAATTGGCTGAAGTTGTGGATCAATATTTGACATTCTTAATACTGGGAGACTAGGTCCTTCATAAAGTTGGTGCTGAAAGAGCATGTGCTGCAACAATAACCTTGGATACTCCCGGCCCCAATTATAGAACTGTTTGGGCTCTGAGCAAGTATTTCCCTAATGTGAAAACTTTCGTACAGGCTCACGATGTTGATCACGGCCTTAATTTGGAAAAAGCTGGGGCAATGGCTGTAATATTCTGATACCTTCTACTAAATTCTCCTCTGTGCGTATAATTGTTTTCCCTTCTTCTGGAGTTCCCTTGTAATTCTCTTCTTGCTTGTTGAGCATAGGTTGTACCAGAGACCTTGGAACCAAGTCTGCAGTTGGCAGGTGCTATTCTTTCACAGGTATTGGAATCTTGAACAACTTGTTTACCTTATGTTTTCCTTGGCAATGAAGGAACAGGTTCATAATTTTTCTGTAGGAAGAACCAGAGAGTTTAATTTATTATTTTTGTTATCCTGAACGAAAATGTTGCATATTCGTGGATCTGATGCTTCAGCTGCTATTCTGTTATTGATATGCTAAAACTTTTTGTCTCCCCCTATTTCTTTATGGTAAAGGCTAAACTGCCAGCACAAGAGATTGCAACAGCACTCGATGAATTTAGGTACCGTCATCTTGCAGAGCTAACAGAGGTACTGCTCCCTCTCACCCTCCTTTTGATGCCAAAGAATTTTAAATCACCAGACTATTAAACATTGAACCAACTAACTGATTAGATAGCCATTCACACTCTGACATCTCAAGTGTTTGAACAGCTATGCGAAGCTAGCGGATGCTCACTTGGTTATGGATTCGCTCGTGTCATGAGAAAATCTGAAACCCAGCCGTTAGATTATCCAGATGAAAACCACTTCACTGAAGGAACGTTGCCAATATGGCGAAGTAAGACGGAAAGAGGAAGTGTGCAGAATAACTACATGCGCCGTTGTTGCAAGTTGTACAATGTACATAAATAGAACAAAGGGGTAGAAGCAAAGGCATGGTGGGACATTTCACTGATAACAGTTACATTTAAGCGGTGGATAAACCTTCTTTTTAATTGTTTGTTTATTTGCTGTCTAAAGGGAAATTTTCCCATTATTTTTGTTACAATGGTAAGTTTAGGGAAAGCAACGACGGAATGTTGATAGATTAAATATATAACAACTTGAATCCTAATATTTGATGGATAAACAGATAGAAACGTCTAGTTTTTTTCCCATATCTTCTACAATATAGACACCATAATATTAGAACTACTCACCACTGAGGTATTGTAACACCCCTAAAATCACTATGCTTTAAAAAGTGGTATTAAGTTAAGATTGTACATAGTAAATTTCTTGGTAAAATGAAATAAGATATATAATTGATAAAAGAGAAGGTTGATGGATGCTAAAGGAAGTTAAATCAAGAAATATGTCGTGATATATTAACCTATGGCAGGGATTAAATTGTAAAAATATGAAAAATTTTAGGACTTAAGTATAATTATTTGAAATTTAAGAGGTTAAAATGCAAATATAAGAAAAGTTGAAAGATAAAAAGTGCAAATACCTTGAATATGGAAAAGGTAGTAAATAAAAATATAAAATTTTACTAGAGATAAAATGATCGAAAGAATTTTGGATAAATTACAAAAATATCCTTGACATGTGACCTAGAGATTAAGGAAAGAATATGGACCATTGGATCACAATGATGATGTTTGGTAATATATTGTTATTTAGAATTTTTATTAAGGATATTTATTTATGACAAATGAAGAATTTTCTTCATTCTTCTTCTCACTGGCATGCATGAGGAAGAAAGAAAGAAATTTGGCCTTTCTATCATTTTGGTCCTTGAAAACCTCAAGTTCTCATTAATTTTTTTGATTTCCAAGTGCATTTATAAGTAAAATCAAGTGGCTAGCAACATGAAATACTTAGTTTTCATGTTAGAGACCATAAAGTCATGAATGGAGAAGAAAGAAAGATAAGAGAAGTGTTAAGAAATTAAGGTTTCATGGTAAGTATTTGAAGAGAAAGAAAATAAAACTTTTATTATGTTTAGTTGAAGTAGAAATGTGGAAAAGAGATTTTTGGTGAAAAGTTTTGATTATGTTCTTAATGTGTTCTTGAAGAGAGAGAAAAGAAAAGTGATGGAAGTGTTGAAGAACAAATGAATGGAGAAGACAAAGGTGTGAAAGGAAGAACTGAAGCAAAGGAAGTGAAAATCTAGCAAAGATGGGTAAGTACTCATATGACTTCTATTTATTTTTTAAAGGACTAAATTGAGATAAGCGATGAAATGAGTGTATTACATGTGAAACTAATTAAAAATAATATTACCATAAAGGATTACATGAGAATTAATATCTAGAAATTATTAAAATTAAATTAAGCAAGTGATAGATTAAGCAACATGAAAGTTAAAGTATGAACAATTTTTATGTGTACATAACATGCAAGTTGTTTTGCAAAAAAAACAGTAGTAGCGGTTCAACTTCAAAATTTTCCAAAAATCGTATAGAGTGAAATAGAAAGAGAATTTTATATTCTCGGAAATCTTGATGAGTCTAGTTTTATACGAGACAAATGGAATTAGCTTCTGAATTTTATGGTAAGAGAATATCAGAATTTAGTGAAGAAGACTCAAGCTGCCAAGTAGTAATGATACGGGGTTGCGCACGGACCAAGATCGAGTTGCCAAGTCACGAAAAGCTCCTACGAAAACCCTAAACAATCAGATCTGAAACAAAACAGAAAATTAAAAGATTAGAACTTTGAATTTCCAGATCTGAAATAAAATCCCCAAATCAGCAAAGAATCAAATTGAGAATAGAAATAAGTATTAATAAGGGTTTTTGAAACCCTAAAGGAGGTTGCGATTCTGGCCAATTGAACACCAAGATAGTTTTCCCCAAATTTCGGCAATCTAATTTCACCCAAAAAGAGTATGGATGAGTCGACAAGAACCCTAGAAATTGGGGATTTTTTTGGCTGATTCTTGAGATAGAAAAAAGGCTGGAAACACAATAAGAACAACAAATAAATTAGATAAAGATTCGGCACAAGCAGAAATAAAGAAAGAATCGACAGCAAGAAAATTAAAAGATAAGTCCTAAGAAGCCTTGAAATCCCGAAAGATTTCACAACTCCCTTCAAACGGCTCTAATCTCCCCTCCAAAGAATAACGATGGCAAGAAGAAGGTTGAAGATGGCTCCCACAATCAAAAGATTGTTAAAACAACTTCTAAAGAAAGCTCAAGAGAGAATTCTTGGAGAAAAACCTCAAAGAAAATTCTGCACTTTAACAAAACTGAAATTTCAATGTATATGAGAAGTAGTTTACAAGGTGGCCAGCCATGCCTTTAAATAGGCCTTATAACTAGTCCTAATCTAATTAGAAAACTAAAATAAAAAAAACTCCTAATTATTTTAATATGGAAATTCGGCCAATGGTCTTTATTTGAGACTCTTGGACTGAATATTTACATAAAAATTAAAATAAGTAAAAATAAATAAATAAAAATAAAACTTTACAACTTGGGCCACTTTGACAATTTGGCCTGATTTTCAACTAAGTATGGGTGGATTTCTTGATTGGGCTTGGAATCTTCTTATTGGGCCTTGCCTTTGTGACTCGTATCATTCCCCCCTTCCTCAAAAAGATTCGTCCTCGAATCTGAAAAATAAAATGGAGATAAGTCAACCACATTGAAAGTAGAACTTGTAGTCCAAACATAAGCATAACAAAATAAGTATAACGCATGCGAATGGACAGATTCGGATTACCATGCAAACAAGCTAATTTACTCGCCAATGCCTCGTCAAATATTCGAAACAAAGATGGACATGTTTTAAGGCATTCAATCATCTCAAATTGTTTTCACAAACTATGAATAAATCGCGAGTAATAAATCAAATGGTAAACGTAATCATCACAAGTAGGTATTTGAAAAGGTTCACACGGTTCACAGAGTTGCACAATCATACCATGCATTAATCGACGGTCTATAGATTCACTCAGACATGCATTATAAAAAATTATCAAAAACAATAATCTTTTTACCAACCATCAAAACAGATAGATCATCAATAAATAAAATAGGACAGTCAAACATGTTTCGATCTAAGTGTTTTACAAAAATTAAATCATCAACATGATCTTTGTCACTATCCGAGGAGTACAAAGGTGTTTCAAAAGTTTCAAGCATCTTACCTTTATAATGAGAAGAATAAGGGTCGATTTTACCTTTTCCATTTAATACAAACCTTCGCTCATCGGGGGCATAGTGTAGTCGAAACTCCGTTGTTGAGTTAACCTTTGTCAAATGCAACTCAAACTTCATGTATAACCACGTAAACATTTAAGGCACGAATATAAATTGAAAACAAATTTGGTAAATTTCGTTACCTTATTCAAAAACCAAGTATCAAAACAATAGAAAGTATTTGCACACAATAGATGATGCTTGATTTTCCAACAAAATATACCAAAATAGATTCGTGTTTAAAAACTTGATTTTGATTAGTCATGCAAGTGTAACAAAGATTTCATTAAACCAATCAAGTTAAACCATGAGGGTTTTCACATACGTACCAACTTACATTCAAAACTTTTTATTCACCAAAATAGATTTGCACAAATTGCAGATTTTACACAAGGCAAATCAAGAGAATAACAACTCACGCTTCCTTTCTTAGTTCGTGGCAATCCTAGAATAAAATCCATGGATAAGTCTACCCATGGTGAAGTAGGAATCGGCAAAGGAGTGTAAAGGTCATGAGGCATTACCTTAGATTTTGCTTGTTTACATTTGATGCACTTAGAACATACCTTTTCGACATCCTTCTTCATATGTGGCCAATGGAAGTGTTCTATCCCACGTAAAGGTGGTAAACCTTTAGGGGACTCACTAAAAACATCCACATAATCCTGCAAAAGACATTGAAACACACTAGGCAAATATCCATTAATGTTAGATAGAGATAAATTATTTTGCCTAAACCTCACAAGGATACAAGGCTGTTCATTGAATAGGTCTCTCCGCACATCTTTTTTTGTGCAATTAAATTTTTCACTCTATTTTTACCACTTGCGGATTCACTCACCTTTGGGCCATTTAAATTTTGATTTTTTTCACTACTAGCCTCTTTTCTCTCTGTCTTTTTTATTTGTCCTTTCTCCCTCACCCCCTCACAAAATTTCATCATTTTTAATTGATCTTTATATACATCACTGGGATTTAAAGGAGCAAGAGTGAATTTTCGGCCTTTAAACACAAGAGAGTATCTATTAAGCTTGCCTTGGTATGTAACATCACGATCAAATTGCCAAGGCCGTCCAAGGAGCAAGTGTGCCGCATGCATTGGGACCACATCACACCATACCTCATCCTCATAATTCCCAAGCTTAAAAGTGATCAAGGACTGTTTTGTAACTTTAACTTTTGAGCATTCATTAAGCCACTGAAGGTGATACGGCTTAGGGTGCTCGATACAAGGTAACTTTAAGGAATCCACCAAATAGCTGCTAACTACATTCGAACAACTCCCACTATCAATAATAAGTGAACATAAGTTACCTTTTATAAAACACCTAGAATGGAAAATATTGGTCCTTTGGTTATCACAATCGTCTCCCATTTGGATGTTAAGGGTGCGGCAGACTACCATCTTATTTTTTTTTCTCTTTTTTTTTTTTTGAAATACCTGTAAAACAAATACTCAACACTCAAAAGAAAAACTAGCAAAAATCACCGTTAGTCACTCAAAAAGAAAAATCAAATTCTCAATGAGGTAGAATTCAGTCTTATGAGTTCTTTAGTAGAGTCTATATCAACCAATTAGAAAGTGTATGAACCGAAACTACCAAAGAGTCCTAATTTGCACTAGGATGCCAAAAACTGACGAGACACCAATTGATTTGTGTTGCACCGAGGAAGGATTGTGCACACGTTTAAATCCTACTAACACAAGAAACAAGAAGGTGTTAGATATTGTAAAGGGAGAATAAAAAGCAAACAAATGAAAACCTACAGCTAAGAATCAATAAAAATTGTTGAAAACAGAAAACCCGAAAAACTACGGAGTAACTTGACAACTTCGTTCGAGGTGTTCCCGATCTCAAAAAATCACGAAATTAAATTTGGAATGTCTTCAAATATTTAATTTTTGATCTGGAAAATTTGGGCACCAAATTCAACCCGCTGAATATTTTTTAAATTTTTTATTGGATTTCGTCTTTTTTCGATTTTTTTGACTTTTTCGACTTATTTTTTTGCGGAAATATTTTTGTATATTCAATAACAGTGCCAAAAATATGTATGTAAAATTTCAGATCAATCAGAAAATGTTTACTCACTCAAATGAATTTTTTTTCGAAAATTTTTCTGGGTAAAACTGCTGTTTGTAATTTAAAAAATAGAGATCAGTTTAGAAATCAACCAAGAACACCTAAAACGCCCAAAATCTAATACCAAATGATACGGTGTTTCCATATTAAAATAATTAGGAATTTTTTTATTTTAGTTTTCTAATTAGATTAGGACTAGTTATAAGGCCTATTTAAAGGCATGGCTGGCCACCTTGTAAACTACTTCTCATATACATTGAAATTTCAGTTTTGTTAAAGTGCAGAATTTTCTTTGAGGTTTTTCTCCAAGAATTCTCTCTTGAGCTTTCTTTAGAAGTTGTTTTAACAATCTTTTGATTGTGGGAGCCATCTTCAACATTCTTCTTGCCATCGTTATTCTTTGGAGGGGAGATTAGAGCCGTTTGAAGGGAGTTGTGAAATCTTTCGAGATTTCAAGGCTTCTTAGGACTTATCTTTTAATTTTCTTGCTGTCGATTCTTTCTTTATTTCTGCTTGTGCCGAATCTTTATCTAATTTATTTGTTGTTCTTATTGTGTTTCCAGCCTTTTTTCTATCTCAAGAATCAGCCAAAAAAATCCCCAATTTCTAGGGTTCTTGCCGACTCATCCATACTCTTTTGGGTGAAATTAGATTGTCAAATTTGGGGAAAACTATCTTGGTGTTCAATTGGCGAATCGAACCTCCTTTAGGGTTTCAAAACCCTTATTAATACTTATTTCTATTCTCAATTTGATTCTTTCTTGATTTGGGATTTTATTTCAGATCCGGAAATTCAAAGTTCTAATCTTTTAATTTTCTGTTTCGTTTCAGATCTGATTGTTTAGGGTTTTCGTAGGAGTTTCCCGTGACTTGGCAACTCGATCTTGGTCCGCGCGCAACCCCGTATCAAGTAACCTCTGAGTTGACTTAAAAAGAAACTGGTATTAATCTCCTTTAAATTAAATTCAGAAATTTTGATGGTAAAAAAAATTATTGAGTCTATTTCAAAAACAACAAACGCATCTTAATTTAAAAATTTATAGATCAAGATATAAATAATTTAGCGATTGCTACTCAAGTAGACAACCCTGTTCTTTGTATATGTGAAAGCGCTTGTTATGCCTACATGTGAAGATAATGAAAGATTAAGGTTAGTATCTGTGAAACTAAATAAAAATAATTGTGTGAAAGACTTCACGAAAGAATCTTGTGAGAAATAACAAGAAATTAATTGGGAAAGTGAAATAATAAGTGTCATGAAAAGTGGGCATGAAAAATAAATTCATTAGTATTTGATAATCAAGCTCGAGGTACTAAATTAAATAAAGCGTAGAAGTGTAATCAATCAGACTAAGTGTGAAATAATATTCGTGTAATAGTTGAGAAATGTATTCGCATTATGCTAAGATATAATTGCATTATGAAATAAGATCATGACATGATTTAAAAAGAAAAGTGAACAAGAGAGTAAAATCATGTAATATGCATATATGTATATATGTATATATTTTGGAATATAAAGTACAATTGAAATATGAATCATAATCATGAAATATAATAAAGTATCATGCTTAAATAAATAAAATCGTGCAATCATATAAAAACCTTGGTAAACTAGGCAGGACTCGTGGAATATATTTGGCATGCTATAGGAACTTGATCGCTTTCATGTTATTCGTGTTACTCGTGACACTATGATGCAAATAGTGTTATTCGTGATATTCATATTTGTTCTGTGTATCCTTCGTGGTTCTTCATCGCTTATTCAAGGTATTTGTGTAAGAAAGAAGTAAAATAAAGGTCATAAAGTGAATAAAAAATGAGTCGTGAATAAATTAAGTAATAATATGTGGTAAGTAAACCTCTAAGATCATGTATTATGTTTATGGTATTAAGTGATAAAAATATTTCTTGGTAATTCATCTATAAAATGACATATCATGAATAATCGTGATTATAAAGAAGTAATGTATTGAAAAAATTTTATATTAAATATCTAATTAGAATCAGAATTCATGCAAATACTTACTAACTATCATGAACGAGAAATAAATGATGAAATCCTTGAATAAGTGCTCAGGTAAAAAAGGGCTTTCTCACTAAGTTCTATTGAACTTACCCCTCTGTGTTTTATGTCTCAGGTAAGGGAGACATTAAGAGAGACAATGACAGGGTTGTGCCAAAGGAGTGGCGAAGTGGGCACTCATGCATACAGAGTGGGGGCTGCACGGGCGTGTTGAGTCTGATAGAAATGTTATTGTACAAGCCTCAAAAATTGATTTGTAGGCTTCATGGAGTGATTAGACTGTGTTAGGCAATAAATAAAATCAGCAATATTATTTAGAGGTTGAATAAGAGGGAACGGTACAAGCCAATATGATGTGTAACTATATTTGCAAGTTTCAAACATAGAGTACGCCCAAATGTAACCTTGACAGGAAATATTATTAAGTAAGATGTATTTTTTTGGAAATTCAAATTTTTTAAGCTTGTATAATTCTGTAATAGTAACGTAACACCCGAGATTAGGATTCAATGAATCAGGTCGGGTTGAGGGCGTTACAAGTTTTGATATCAGGGTCTAGGTTTAGGCGATCCTCAGACTATGAAAGATGAAAGAGCCATGTATCCATAGTGCGCCAAGCTTGGCTTAATTCCTTAGGTATGGTAGACTTTTCTTACCATAAAAATTGATGTTGTCATAATAGTTAAATGATAAAAAGGCTAAAGATGAAATTAAAGAATAGAGTAAGAACAACGGACCATTCTATCTATAAAAGATGTCCTACTAAAAGAGATGTACAAGGTAAGATTAAAAAAATATTATTTTCCTCCCTCTACGGATTGATTATCAGGCCCAACCGAAGCCTCATTTGGTGGAAGATAACCTTCAGGATCCACACCACACCCACTAAGTTTTCTTTCTTATCATTAATTTTGGGCGTAGAAGGGGTAGAGAAGACAATAAATTTCTTCCACATCTCCTGAAAGGCCTCTCACTCCTCACCTTCGGGATTGTAAACATCGAAGTCGATTGAGTATCTGGAAACACCCTTTAAATGCTAGAACTTACCTTGCTCAGGTTGACCGGACCTATGGCCACTTAGGCATACAGAATCAAATTTTCCCTCCACTTAGGAAAGACCTTGACAAGGTTTCACTGAGTATCTTCCTGGTACTTTTTAAGGACCTCGTCATGAAAATGGCGCTGGCTGTCTAGAGTTACTTGATGACTCATATCCATGAACTTAAGTTTCTCATCAAAGGTGAGCTTCTCATTCGTCAAGGAAATGACCTCCTTTAAATGTTCAATTTCAGTCTGAGCCTCTTCGTGTTTCTCTGTCAAGATTGAGAGTTGTATATCCATTTTTCCAATAAGGGAATTGGCCTCCCAGTGCCTCTAGCATAGTTCAGCAAATGAGTCTTCTCTAACTTTCACAACCTTCTCTAAGTCAGATAGTATGTTCCTATAACGCTGGCTAGCATTTCTGTAAGCCCTGCCCCAAAGACTTTTCTTAATGGATGAGATTTTAGAAACTTGGGCCATGACAGCGAAAGGATCCCCGTTTGAAACATATGAGAAATAAGAGGAGAAAGCATCCTCAATTGTGGGGGCAACGAACTTAACTATTGATGAGAAAGAACGTTCAGAGGCGTTGAGCTTGGCACAGACTCCAGAATGGCATGCCAATGAAAGATACTACTTGGCCTAACAAGGGAAACGTTAAGGGTTTGAAGAAATAACATGGTTGGATGGAACGCAGGAGTCTCTTCCATAGGACTTGAAGACCGGAAAAGACCTAAAGGAAGTATAAAAGAGCCAGGGCAAGGAGTAAAATCCCCTGGAATCGATGAGACCTCAAGAAGGGCAAGGGATAATGCCTTACTAAAGGAGGACACCCACTACTTTTTAACTTTAGGGTGCTCTCGTCTGATCTAATCCTCTTCTTTGATTTTTGTACTGCTGATTTTTTAGGCAAAGCAGCAGGAGTCCTTCTTGAACTATGAACTCGCTTAAGAATTAAGGTGACATCCATCTCTTGAGAACTGGAAAAAGAGAAAGATCTTGCACCATCAATGGGAGAGTTAGCCCGAAAAGAAGAAAAAGTAGAATCAGAAACCACACTAGTAATAATATTCCAGTTTCGTGCTGAGAAACAACAGATGCGGTAAAAGTAGGAAGGAGGCTTTCTTTTATGCCCTAGTAGTATTTTCACTAAGTCGTCATCTGAGTTATACAGCCAGGCCTCGTAAGCAGAAAGCACCCTCTGACCATTCAACTTTACACTAGGTTCATTCCTTTGTAAGCCATTTGGGCTAAGTTCTTAAAGGCAATATTGAAACATGTTTCTCACCGAAACCAGTTTCACTAAGTCCAACACCTATCCTTTTTTCAATCGCTCAATCTAAATCTTGAAGAGTTTCAAATCGATCGACTAGCATTATTTACAAGTGCTCTTCTTATGGAGAGACCACTTAATAGGAAAACCTAAATAAGACCTAAAATTACTGATAAGACATATGTATTTGCCCTTCTACTAATGAAGGTTTGAGATGTGGTTTTGGATGATTAGCTCACACCCCGAATGCACGCTAAAGTGAGCGCTTCCAGCAGAAACACCCTATCTAGTCAATTTTAGTTGATAAAATTTTTGGAAGACACGTAACATTGGTGGTTCCTTATGTATACAATAGTTAATGTAATAAGCCACCAGAGTCCACCAAGATGTAACCGATAGTTGCCCCGATATGATACAATATTCATTTAAAATGACATAGTAGAAATGATTTAGAGGCAAATGGAATCCAGCTTCTAAAAGGATCAAGGGTAAGATGAACCCTCTGGAATTACTACTCAAACAATTATGATCGAGTATTTGGAAGGTCTAGGTAAAGTTTGGGGTTTTGATGCCTCGAGCCTCTAAGTAACAGGTCCTTTCATCTCGGGTAGTGCTATAGGTAACTGGTGAGGTTTTTACCCTAGGAAAAGTAATTTTGAGATTCTGACGACCATACGGATTGAAGCCAGCCTGAATAAGGGTTTAATTAGTTTGGTTATGGCTTCTCTATCATGTGGTAGTGCAAACCATTGTGATGACAAGTAACGTAAAAATGAAAAAGAGAAAGAAATGATAAATGATACCTTGAACTGACGAAGACAAATAAGCAAAAAATGGGTTGAGCAGACAAGAGAATTTTAGGGATTTAAAGTATTTGCTAAAAATAAGGAGAAAAGGATATTGAAATGATGGGATTAAATAAGAGAAATCTTACACAGAAAGTTAAGGTGAGACAAACAATTTATATGCTCCAATAGGGTGACGACATTTGTCAAAAAAGGGGGTACAAAAATTTGAAAAATCAGGTGAGACCGCTCCAGTTTAAGTTTGCCAATACTACAGAAATTTCAAGGTCAATATTTTCTAAGAGAGGAAGAGTTGTAACATCGAGCCTTGGCAAAGTCCTTAGTTTGGGTGTGTAGGTCAAAGGAAATTTGGTTGGCGTGATCCTACTCACCCAATTAACGTTTTGGTGTGCTAGTGAGGTGTATAGAAAATAATGGAAAGTTAAAGGTAGGAATGTCCTCCGTAAATTATGTGTACATGTAGAAGGAAAAATTGGCAAAAGATGTCAAGGGTTTGTGAGTGGTATAGGATGTCGCCAAGATTAAGGTGCGCCTAGATAGTTTAATTGATATGTAGGTAATACACTGACAAGATAGTTAGAAATGAACAATTGGTTAAATTAAAAATATAAAAAGATTTTGGATTCTTATACACAGTTCCTCATAGCTGTAGGCCACCAATGAGAACATATTTGAAAGTTGAATGACATGTGTCAAGTCTCACAGTAAAAACAATGATTTTTACTAAGAAAACTTCTGAATAAAGGAAGAAAGGTTATCTTCTTCCTTCTATTTAAGGGAGCACGATGGCTACCTTCATATAATTGTTGATTAGGAGGTTTTCCTGCGACAGTAAGACTAGCGATTAGAGTTCAAGTATAGGGTTGTTTGTTCATCCAGGGTAAGTGTTCTAGACTCACATGAGTTTTTCTTACGGAAGTGAGCTTGCTTGAGTGTATATAGAAATATATAGAAATAAGGCCTTGCATAGATTTAAGTTTTGATAGCATTCTTATGTCATACGAATAGTGGCCTTCAAGAGTCCGTTTGTGGATGTATGAACTTGGAACCTAAGCTGCTATTAATGTTACCAGGTGGGTCTCTAGACTGACATTTACATGTATATTGTAGTCTAGATATTTCTGTGCTAATTAACTAATGTATGAAACTGGAACTAGTAAAGCATGACTCTATGACTCTGAAAAGGAAAGGAACGGTATACGTGTATGTATGTTTGAAAGCATAAATATCTGTTATGAGTTAGTCACTGTTTGAACAAGTCTGTTGTAAAAGAGTCTATTATGAGTAAGTCTATGCATGAAGTTTAAGGGAATGTGTTACATGTATGTAAGTATGAATGCATCTATTATGAAGAAGTCTAAAAAAAACAAGTTTGTCAAGTATGATTATGTATGATGAACATGTATATGTCTCTAGAGTCGTCTAAAGGAGTCCACCGAGACTAAAATAGGAATCTCTAATAAGAACAAGCCTATGGCCATGGAATTCTGAAGACCATATAGTGTAAGACATTGGCTGGGTCACAACATCATATGGAATATGTAAAGAACGGCTGGGTGAATACTATCAATAAGGGGCAAACCTCACGACGATAAGTATAGGCGAATACCTATCATTAAAAAAGTACCAATTTTTGTAAAAGGACACCTTTTTGGCTATCTCAATAAAAAGTGAGCCTTTGTGGTTATCTCTACTAAAGAAGTGACTTTGTGGCAGTTTCTGTAACAAAGTCTTTGTGGCTATATTTGTTAAAAAGGAAGCTCTTGTGGCGAACTCTATTAAAATGGAAGCCTTTATAACCATCTCTAATAAAAAGAATGCCTTTGTGGCTTTCTTTGTTAGAAGGATGCCTCGTGGTAAGACTCTAAAAGGAAAGCCTCCGTGGCTATCTTTGGAAGGGAATGCCTTTGTAGTGAAATCTGAAGAAAAGAAGCTTATTTTGACCATCTAAAGACAACGCCTTCGAGCGGACTCTGAACGAATGGCGAACATGAAATTTTAAGAATTGGCAAGTTCGGATTGCTTTGAAAGAAAAGCTAGTATGGAAGGTTATGGCGAAGTCTGTACAATCAATTGGGTCAAAGTCTTGAAAGAGAAACAAATAACGAAATCTTTGAATAAGCACTCAGGTACGAGTGCGCTTTCTCACTAAGTTCTATCTAACTTACCCCTTTGTGTTTTATGTCTTAGGTAAAGGAGACACCAGAAGGGCGATGCCAGGGTTGTGCCAAAGGAGTGGCAAGGTGGGCACTCATGCATACAGAGCGGGGGTTGCATGAGAATGTCGAGTCCGATAGAAATGTTATTGTACAATCCTTAGAAATTGATTTGTAGGCTTCATAGAGTGATTAGACCGTTTTGGTCAATAAATGAAATCAACAATATTATTTAGGGGATGAATAAGAGGGAATAGTACAAGCCAATGTGATGTGTAACTATATTTGTAAGTTTCGAACAAAGAGTACGCCTAAATGTAACCTTGATGGGCAGTATTATTAAATAAGATGTATTTCTTTGGAAATTCAAATGTTTTAAGCTTGTATAAGTCTGTAATAGTAACGTAACACCTGAGATCCGGATTCTGTGAATTAGGTTGGGTTGAGGGCGTTACATGAAAATTCTATGAAATGTGTAAAAAAATCTTTCAATTCAACCCAAACATAATAAAACATTTAATCGTGCTTGTTATTAATTGATAAATATGACATTTAAGACAAAATAATTTAATTAACTTCATAATTGCATCCCAAATAGGTTATTTTGTCATAACAAATTTTCTATAGTGTTTCATCCAAAAACAATACTATTATGCCCATAAATCATATCATATCCAACTCCTCATTCTTTCTTCAAAGTCTTAAGCCCCAAATCTATATAAGGTTTAGCTTTCGAGTCACATCAAGGATATTTATGCTTTAACATCTTCTCCAAAATTGGTAAATAACCTTGGTTAAAGCAACAATCAACATTTTACATTCCAATGCTATATAGATTCATCATGCATGAAATAAGTTTAAGAGTCTTTAATTTCATTTCAATGCCTATTTGTATCTTTGACTGGTCGGCTAAATAATTCATCTGATTTGGAGTCTTATCCTACCATTAATATTTAAACAAAATAAAATTATAAAACTATTTCATAAGGTTAAATTTAGTTCAAAATATACCACAAACACCTCAATGAAACAAAATAGTAAAACAATATAAAATTTCTAAATTTAAATGAAAATATAAACAAACATTATTATTAGAAGGTTTTGGGACGAGAAAGTTCAATATGGTGCAAAATATACCACACACATTAACGAAAAATGTCATACAACAATGAGAAAAAATGCGAATAACAATGAAAAAACCCATATAAGATAATATAGTGAAGCTCAATTTCCTTCTTTTGATTAGTAAGTTGAGTTTTGAAATTTATCCATTCATTAGACGGTTTGATATTTCTAATTAATTATATTTATTCATTTTCAATATATTTCATTTCATTAGTTCCTAATGCATTTAAGTTTCCTTCTATAGGACTCACTTACATTTCTCTCTTTATTAAGTTGTGTAAAAGGAAAAGTGCAATGATAATTGCATTTTTAGGTCTTAATGGGGTAGAATGCAAGACTTGTTAATATCATCCAATGTAGTTTCATCAAGTCAAAGTATCTTTCTATTATATTGCATGCAAAAGCATGCCTCATATTGAAAAATTGTGCAGTAATAGCAAGTTGACAGTCATACTTACACTCACTTAACCTATAATGTTGTCCCTTAAAAGTGGCTAAAAACCATCATATTTGGTATATCCTGCATCAACGAGGTAATTACAAATTATAAGTCTTACATTACAATTTAAGTTTTTTACACTACAAAATTTAATGTATAATTATCTTACCTTGTGGCACTTTTAAACCATTGGGCCTATTATTTGCATCTCGGAGGACTCTACTATTAGCAAAAAAATCTTCTCAACCAGGAAGAACATACACAAATTGCATATCAAGAATACAAACGCTTCTATAATAGGCCCAAATTTTTTAAATCACAATAATAATTAAACAATGTAATAATTAGTAATATAAAACTTAATATTATCTTGCTTTTATTATTAAACATACGAAAATTAAAACTTAATATTATCTTGCATTTATTATTAGATATACCAAAATTAAACTACCTTGAACCACTTCCATCTTTTATCTGTAATAGGCCCAAATCTTTTAAATCTAATTTTCCTTATCCAAGGTTGGTCCTCCTCTGGTGTTTTTGCTATGCAAGCAACTGACAACTAGGCCAAACAATCTACCTAGTCCCCCTTTTCACAACAACTACCTTTCTTACCCCTAATCTTGTGTTGGGTGACCCATTTTTCTTTCCTTCTTATTGTGAAAATAATTGAGCTTTTTTTTCCCTTTTCCTTTGTGTTGATGGTTCATCCTCCCTAATGTCTTATCCGACGATCACACAATTAGTCTCCCCATTGGGGTTTTCTCCCTAGTGATAGACTTCATTTTCTTGGGCTTTGGCTTTTGTCACGTCCCAAAAATTGAGGGTTAGTAAAATCGGATTTGTGAATCGAGAAAGAGAGTGGTCATGCCCTAATTTTTGAGATTATCTATGCCTAAAAGAACTCCATGGCCTCCTCTATCTTCTTGCTTGAGTAAGTGTCATTTTCTTTAATTTTTCTTGATGGATCTTTTAATAAAATACACAATTTTCCAGATCTGAAATTGCGGTGATTTTTAAAGATTTAATGAGCAATTTTACAACCTTTAAAGTAATTTTTAAATGTGATTTTAAATCTGCCCCAAATTAGCCACAGTTGGTGGTGGTGTATGCACCTAAAGGCTAGAAAGGGGGCTGTTGTTCCTTTAATTTGTTATCATCTTGACATCAACAATTTGAAGAAAAATTGAAGAGACATATCATGGTGTGTGAAGAAAAAAGTAGTACCTCTTGATTACTTCTGCCATTGATGATGTTAAGTGGAAAGACCCCTCTCTAGTCTGAATATGATGATCTAATAAATTAAAGAATATAATAATATTTTCATAGGCTTTTAGAGACATATATAGGCAATCCTTAAATACCATAAATAATAAGCTAGAAAATGGTCCCTACCCTTCAAACCAGTTTGTGGTACCTAAGAATCCAAATTCAATCAACAAGACGCTTCAAATCAACCAAATCCCCACGTAGCCGCCAACTGCCTTGTGGGGGCGTTTGGCACCAAATTTAGATAGCTCAGTTAAGCCTTTATGAATCACAGAAGTGCAAACAATCTGTAATAATTGAGTAAATTTGTATTATTTACTTTCTGAGTTTTATTATTTATATTTCTTAAAAGATTTATCACTACAAATTTAACTTTAAAAAACACACTAAAAATTAAAATTTTATGGGAAATATTTAATGCAAGATTCGTGATAGTCTCATGCACCATTATTTAATAATATAATGACACATTATTATCAATGTAAAACAAAAAAATATTAAAGAGTTTAAAATAAATATAAATAATTTTATTTTAAAAAATAAATATTAATTATAATTATTAAATATAAATAAATATAAAAACATCCAAAATTCGAAATCCAAATCTAAAAACATCAAATATTAATTATAATTATTAAATAATCCTATTTTAATTAATAATTATAATTATTTTTGAATGTATACGATTTCTTTTTTATTTTAACTAATATTTTTAAATTAAATAATACAGTTATTGTTAGATGTCCAACACCCGCACAAAACCGGCATGTGTGGGCAAAAATGTCAATTTCTAGCAGCGGGAAAGGACCTGCAGAAATTTCTCTTTTGTTCATAAAAATCAACTCCCACTAAAAGCAACCATCTTTGAGATAAAACTAAAACTAATATTGCCATATATATATATATATATATATATATGTGTGTGTTTAGGTTCAAAAGTTGGGCAATTCCCATATATTACAACTTATAACAGAAAATTTCAGATATAAAGTGGGAATTTACAGAACAAATTTGCATTTCGCAACCAGATTTGTTGTCCATTGTCATTTTACTGTTGCATTGCATCTAAGTTGAGATTGCATTGTTGCCGTCGTCGTGGTGTCGATCATCAAGGTTCCGGAGTTGCAGGCTCACCCTTCACAAAAAAGAGACCAGAAGGGCCACCTTTAGGCAAGAGTGCCAACTTAACAGGAGTCACAGCACCTTCTTCAGCAGCTATTGTACCAGTGTTGAGGTTTATATCAGTTTTGGCATATCCAGGGCAAACAGAGTTGATGCAGAAATCTGGGTACTTGCTTGCCAGAATCCTTGTATAAGCATTCAATGCTACTTTTGAGACAGTATAGGCAGAGATGAAGGTTGGCCATCCTTTACTTCCATGTAAACCCTCCTTAAAATCTTTTAGATACTCGGTTATTAAGTCATTCAGTTTCTCCTCTGTTGTAACACCTGTTAACACTCCTTTAAGCTTTTCACCTTTACCCTGTAACAAAGAAACTTTTCCATCAACCATTTTTGAAGCTTATGATCTGAAATGGGATTTTACAGGAACTCGGGATTCTACCTTCAGCATGACTATAGAGGAGGAAACGTTTACAATCCTTGGTAAGTCGGATAGTTGCAGCAATGGAATAAGTGCTTCGGCAGTTCTTTTAGCGCCATTGTAGTTTGTTTTTAGGCATTCTTCGGCTAACTCGTAATTGTCATCAGTCGCTTTACTCCATATATCACGCGAATTTACCTACATTTGTAACAAGCTATCATGACACAATCCCATCCAACTACGTCTTTATTGTTTCTTCGAGTACCTATAAATCTATCAAAGTTTTACCACTCTCATATGTACGAAGACGGGTTTTTACCACCCTCATATGCACGAAGACGGGTTTGATTCCACTCCATTATTTTTTTCATCTATTAACATTCAATGCATGTTTAATAGTACATTACAAATTGAGAGGGATGTCATAGCCAAAACTTGAATCCTAAACCTTTAATGCCAACATAGAGTTCTTAACCACCATCTCCTTTTGAGTTAAAGAGAAATAATAAGACAATTAGGTATCCATGACCCAATAGGTTAGGTCCTGACAAATGCTTTCTTAATAAAGGTAGTTTAGCCAACACACCTCAGTACCAGGAGCAATTGAAAAGGTTGCACCTAATATCCCAGCATTGTTAACCTGCAAAAGATTAATTTATTAAGAAAATCTTATCATAGAAAATTAGGGTTCAGGTAATTATGGTATTTAAGTTGGATAATTGGTACCAAGATATCCAACTTCCCAAATTGTTTCTTCACAAAATCTGCCAGAGATGCAATGCTTTTAGGGTCTGCTACATCGAGCTGGTGAAAAACTAGATAACCCGAGAGACCAGAGTGTTTTAGACTTTCAAGAGCTTCAAGACCTCTTTTCTCATCTCTAGCTGTTAACACCACCATGATCCCATTTTGAGCTAATTGCTTACATATTTCAAGTCCAACACCCTTGTTTGCCCCAGTGACAACTGCATACCTGAAATAAGCAAATTCATTTCAAACCATTAGTTCAAAGAGGAGGCAGTTAATACCCAAATAAAATGGACCTATATCTATGTAAACCTCAAAGATAATAGTTTATTTGTTTAACATAAATATTGTCAAATGACACATAATGAATTCATTTTCTTCAATAAATAGAAGGTGCTAAATAAGTAACGAAAACAAATGATAAATGTACTGCCAACATTGTTAAAGAATAAGAAAAGTTGCATAAACCATAGAGTAATATTTAGATCTTAGCAACCCGTAAATCTATTATAAATGTTAAGCCTATGACCACACACAAAAACACATTTTTACTCTATTATCACTTTTGTTGCAAAGTAGTCATCCGTGAGCACAAATCGCACATCTACGAGCTCATCCAAAATTGTAATTTCACCAAAGTTGCGAGCTTTGTTAGACGCAAGCCCTTTCTCTGCAAGTTGCCAACTTGCCAAATTGCTCTGAAACGATAATATTTTTTGACAAAATGTTTTGGTTGCTGATTAGACTAAAATCAGCCAATAGAGTGGCAAGTTGTACTGTACAAGTTCCAAGACTTGCCAAGTTGTAATTATTTAATATTATTTTCAGCTTATTTAAGCATGGTTATACATGAAAACTACAAGCCAAGTAATGAAAAAGAAGATCATAACTTGATTGCTTCATTTTTTATATGTTTTTTTTGCTTTCTGTCTCAATCCATTTTTCATCAAATATCCAATAGCTTTTAAATTTGTTTCTCTCTATGCTAAAACATTGATTTAAGTATCGAAAAATATATTGGAGCACAAGTTTTGATATCTCTTAACTCACTCATGTTTTATACTGAGCTCAACTCACTCCATTCTACAAGTCTAACAAAAAAATGAATCAACATTTGGCGCCATATATGGGCACTGATAAAAAAACTCCATTGCTAAAATCTTTCAAAGTTATTTCTTCTTCTTTGGATTCTTTATCTTTTAATATTTCTCATTCTATTTTTGAATTTCTTACTTTTTTCCATTTTGGGTTTCTTAAACTCAAAAATCTCATTTCAGTTTTTGGATTTCTTCAACTTTACCAACACATTACACCCTCATTTTATTTCTTAAAGTTTCATTTTATGAGCTTCCTCAACACATTCAATCTCCATATTTGGAATTTTCTAATTATCCCCAACACTTTAAAGTCTTTTTTTTTTTTATCTTTTGAAGCTTCTTCAATATTTATGTTATTCTTGGGTTTGCTTTTTAAGTTTTCCCCAATTTTGGCTCATTAAAATTTTGAAAATTATTAAAATTATATTAATCTAATAAATTTTAAATTGTTTATTCTTCAAATTATTTGATTATTTTTACATTTAACACTTTTTTAAATTTAATAATAAAAAGATATATATTTTTCTCTAAATCATTTTATATAGCCTAAAAGATATAAGTGCAGTCAAAACATTGATACACATCTCAAGTTGTTAAAGAACAATATTTTTTAAATTTTATATATTAATTGAATTTATAATGTCCATATTCTGGACTTAAATTTTAAATGATTTTTATAATTTTATTTTTGAACTTTTGAGTTTTACTCAATATTTTTATAAATTTTAGTAATTATTTTTAAAAAATTTAAGTTTAGAATGAATGATGGTCAAAACTCATCCCAAACATAAAAATTTAAAATATTTTTGAAGTGTTTAACTTTTAATTAAAATTTAATGCATTTCAAAGCTTTTTAACTTTTAATCTACCGTTTTACACCATTCAAGAAAACACATAAGAAATGGGTTGCTAACATCCCTAAATAATAGGAAATTTTGAATTAGCCAATTATGGAGTAGTATTCAAATTTAGGCAGCTAAATTTTAACATCTTCTCAATGACCTATTTTACATGTATTTTCAAGCTTCCTTTTTTTTCCTATCAAAATACTAAACGTCTTAAAACATAAGCTCTGATGCGTCTTAATTCACCCTATTTTGTAGTTTACATACAACAAAATCCAACTCCATATCCACATAACCCAGCCCACCAACCAAAAAACAGACAGTAGCAGCACGGAATTTGAAGAAAAAAGTAGTACCTCTTGGTTGCTTCTGCCATTGATGATGTTGAGTAGAAAGACCCTGTCTGGTTTGAAGTCTGAAAAGCTGATGATATAATAAATTAAAGAAGAGAAAAATGTTTTCATATGTTTTTAGAGATACATAGACAATCCTTAAAATGCAAAAGTTCCTAGAAAAGGCTCCTTATATTTCGAACGAAGTTGTGGTATCTAATCATAGTCCAAATAAACCAAATCCCCACGTAACCTACAACTGCCTTACGGGGGACGTTTGGCGCAAAATTTTGACAGCTCAATTAAGCTTTTATCAACAAGATAAGCCTAAAAGGTTTAAATGTGCAAAAGGTTTCTCTATTTTTTTTTTTTTAGATTTAGTCTTTATACTTTAATTTTGAGAGATTAAATTTTCGTATTTTTTTTAATTTTAAAATATTGATTCCTCCATTTAATTTTTTCGTTAAAGATAGAATAACTTTTAAGCCCTCAACAATTATAATTTTTGTTAATTTGATCTTTGTCCTTTAAAAGTACATAAAATTTTTAAAAAAATCATATTTTAAATAAAAACTTAAAGCTTAAAAAATTATATTTTTTTAAAATAAAAAATTATAAAAAAACTCCTTAAAATTCAAAAAAAATGAAAAATATTTTAAAAATATAAAAATTCCAAAATTCATTGTTATCTAAATTGATTGGTTGCATTGAGAATCGATATGAATCGGTACAGGCTGGTTAAGCCGAGTTAACAATCAATTGAATCGACAGTTGAACCAATTTTGAATTGGTCTAACTAATTGGTTCTGAAACAACTGGTTCGATCGATTCAAAGCAAATAAATTATTAAAAATAAAAATATTATAAAAATTATAAAAATCGGTTCAATTGATTTTTTAGCCCGGTTTAAATTATTTGTGCCAGTTTGTGGGTCAACTAGTTTTTAAAAATTTTAAACTATTACAACCCTCAACATTTATAGTTTTTTCTCAATTTGGTCATTATCCTTTAAAAGTATGCAATTTTTAAAAAAAATATTTTTTCATATTAAAAAAAAAATTAGCAAATTATATATATTTTTAAAAAATTTTGAAAAATAGGAACTCTTTAAATTTCAAAAATAAAAAATATTTTTTAAATGATATAAAAATCCAATGTTATCTTAGCCAGACCGAATTGGTTGGATTAAGAACCGGCTAGAGTACCGGTCCGATGAGAGGTAAAAAACTAGTTGACCTGCGAACAGATACGGACTTGTCAAACCAAGCTAAAAAAATCAGTTTCGTTTGTAACACCCCTTACTCGACCCGTTTGTCGAGTCATGATACTGAGATGTCACATTCATTACTGAAGTAACTACGATCACTCCAAATCAATTTAACAATTTTTTAATTCAAGTAGTTAAGCTTAAAATATGATTTAGACATTTATTTGAGCTTAAAATGAGCTTATGAAAGCTCCTAAGGTGAACGGAGGTCGTTTAGGGACCAAATTGTAAAGTTCAAACTATCGAGTGCTTGTCGCAACTTTATGGATTCCATGTCGCAATGTCACTCTCTGAATTGAGCTCATCACAACCTCACGATGGTACCATGCCGTATCTCAATCCTGCACTTTGAAAACTTAAGCATTTTACTTTCTATCACTTATGCAATTTTAATTCATAACTCCACAACATTGCTCCTATCAACCAATTCAACCAACATAGCATTCTTTTAAGCCAAATTCCAACCTTAAACATTACCCAATTTAACATTCAACTTAAAACAACATCAAACATATCCATGGTACAAAATTTACAAAGAAAATAAAAAGCCATCAATTTCTTCCATTGAATTCATCCACAAACATACTTAACATATTCCTATGTACATGCCAAAAGCTATAGCCAAAAAATTAGAATTCATACACTCTTCCAAGCTTGATTTGTGATGAGATGAGTTGGAATCGATCTTCACTCTAAAGCTTCAAACGATCTTCACCTACGCGTTTGAAAGAAATGCATTAAGTTCACGAGAGCTTAGTAAGCATATCAAGAATTAAACTTTGCATTTGAAATTAATTCATTACACATACACATATATAAACATATATATAACTATCATGAATCACTATCATCATACACAATTTGTTTATATAATAACTATAGTAAGGTACTAATTCAACAAGTGACAAGCTACTTACCAATGTCATTTTTAAGTTCACTTACCTTGTAATTCTGTTTCAAAAATGTAGACTCAATAGAACATATATGATATGCGGAATTGTCGGTAATTTTCACCGGAGTGTCACTATTATTTGCACGGATGTACGGATGTCACTTTGCACTGAAGTTCCATAAACACTTGCAACGTAGTGTCATCATCACTTGCACCATAGTGCCACAATCACTTGCACGCATTGAAATTTTCCTAATGGCATGTCGTTTATATCCTACTAGTTCTCATTTTGTCTACTTGGGCATTTAAAATATCCAATTTATTTACATTTTCTCAACATAGAAGACAATTCAAATTTTCCTATTTTTACAAATTAGTCCTTATCCATATAAAATCAATCATTCATCAAATTTCACTTGACATCTATTTTGTCAACATTCAATACTTCACTTAATTACTTCATGTCAATATCAATTTCACCTATCTAACTTTTACACTCTTTGCAATCTAGTCATTTCTCTAATTTCACTACACATACACTTTTCAATTCATTGTAGAAATACCATTTTACTTTCAAATAATTTCCAAAATACATATCATCATTTTCAACTGCAAATATATCTCATAAATGTTATTAAACCAAATTATCATATTCTTGTTTAGGGTTTAAATTAGATAAAGTAAAATTCTTGATATTCTTAAAACAAAATTGCTTGGAATAAACCCTACCTTCTTCTTACTTCCTTCACTCCTTGTTATTTCTTTGCTTTTATCACCAACTTTGTTAGAGATTGACCCGATTAAGTAAGGAACAAGTAAAAATAGCAAAAGAAATTGAGAAATTGAAAACGCAAATTTAATATGGAAAAACTCCTCCAAAGAGGATAAAAAAACCACGGGCAAAGATAATTTTACTACAATGGCAAAAGAAACGAATAGTACAAAAAGATGGAAATAAAAACTAAACCCCGAAAACCTGAAAACAAAAAACCCTCAAAACGTAAACACAAAATCCTCTAAATGTGTTATGAGTTCTAATATCTAATGGTGTATTTTCTAAGGTTGTAAAAGAGCCTATTTATAGGCCTAATTCATATATCAAATAATAGTAAAATAATCTAAACTAATCAGTGTTTGATTGAAACAAATAAACAAAGTTTAACTAGAAGATTATTTCTCAAATTTGACTGAAATAGGAGTCATACTTAACAAACTTGATGTTAACTCTTCTTCTCCTTCTCTTCATTAACACAACACATATACAAACATTGAATATCAAAACAAAAATCTCATACTATTTCATGCATTTTAAATGAAATAAACATGAAACCCCTTAAGGAAATCTTATCATCCTTACCTTAACCTTTTGAATCATTAACTTCTCTTTTCTCTCTCCTCAAATATGTATTCTAGCTAGCTCTACATAAAATTTAGCTTGCCATGAAGTTACTATTGTGATTTCACTAATATCTATGGTGAAAATTTAGAAGTTAAAGTTTAAGAGAGGTGAAAATGGTAAGAGGTAGGGGTGAGCAAAACTCAATTTGATTCGAAAAAATAAAATAAAAATTCAAATTTCGAGTTAATCGAATCAACTTATTCGAGTCAACTCGAATAACTGATTCAAGTTTCGAGTTTGAGTTGAGTTGAATTTCACAATTTGAATAATTCGAATAACAGATTGGTGTAAATACTCTTTTGGTCCCTGTCAACTTTGAAAATAAGCAAATTGGTCTCTCTCAACGAAAAATACAAAAAAAAATCAAAATAATTTTAAAATTCAAAATATTTATAAAAAATTTAAAATTTATATTTTTTAAAAAAATAAATTTTTAAAAAATTCTAAAATATATATAAAAAATTTAAAAATTTAAAATTTTCTAAATTAATAATTTGGGGACCTAATTAATGATTCAAATTTATCATACTCAAGTATTTTTTTTGTTTGCTTTAAAATTTTTTAAATATATATGGTTTCAAATTTATGTGCTCTAACATGAAATTAATTATCTTGTAACAATATTTTTATTTGATATATTTAATTTTTAAATTTTACTCAATTCGAAAAAATTTCAAATTAAGTTAGGATGATAAAATAGGACTTGTGAACTCGATTAACTCAAAATTTTTTTCACTCTATTCAATTCTACTCGATTGAACGCTCACCCTTAGTAGGAGGAACTAAATTGAAAGAAAATGAAAAATGAAACAAGAAGGGAGATGAAAGACTGTTTATTTTGATATTTTTGTTTTGTTTTATTTATTCCAAAGGTCCTTGTACTATTTCAAATTTTAACATTTAGTTTTTATACTTTAATTTTGAGAGATTGAATCTTCGTACTTTTTTTTTTGTTTAAAAATCTTGGCCCCTCTATTCAAGTTTGTCATTAAAGTTAATGGTGTCAAAGGCAAAATAATTTTTTTAGCTCTCAACATTTACAGTTTTTGCCAATTTTGTCCTTACCCTTTAAAACCCATAAAATTTTTTGAAAATTTTAAAATTTCTTTTTTTTCATATTTTAAATAAAAAAATTTTAAAAATAAAAATATGAAAAAATAAAACTCTTTAAAATTCGAAATATAAAAAAATATAAAAATTCTAACATTCAATATTATCTAATCATACCAATTAGACTAAGAACCGGTTGGAGTATCGGTTCGATGAGAGGAAAAAAATCGATTAATCTGAGAACCGATATGGATTGATTGAACCGAGCTAAAAATCTATTGAACTAAATTTGAATTAGTCTAATCAATTGGTTCCCAGAATAACTGATCTGACCAATTCAAAGAAAATAAAATATTTAAATAAAAAATAAAAAATTATAAAAATTGGTTCAACTGCCAATTCAATTGGTTTGTTTAGCTTGGTACAGCAAGTTCGTACCGATTCATAGGTCAACCAGGTTTTTACCTCTCATCGGACAATACCCCAACCAATTCTTGATCCACCTGATCTAGTTTGATTTAGATAACATTGAATTTTATATATTTAAAAAGATAATTTTTATTTTTTTATAAAGAGTTCTTGTTTTTTCATATTTAAATATATATATATAATTTACTATTTTTTTTTTGTAAATATGAAATTTTTTACATAATTTTAAAGGGTAAGAACCAACTTGACCAAAAATTGTAAATGTTGAGGGAAAAAATAGGTTAAAACTTTTAAAAATTGGTTGATTAGTTAGTGAACCGGTACAGACAGTTTGAAACCAAGTTAAAAAACTAGTTGAACCAATTTTTAGAATTTTTTAATATTTTTATTTTTAATATTTTATTTTCTTTGAATTTGTTGGACTAGTTGCTTTGGAAACCAATTCGTCAAGCCAATTTGAAATCAGTTCAATTGCTAATTCAATCGATTTTAGCTCGGTTCAACCAATTTGTATCAGTTCGCTTATTTACTTTCAAAGTTTTATTATTTCTATTTCTTGAAGATTTACCACTATAAATTTAAATTAAAAAAACTAAAAATAATTGTTTTTGGAAGAAAATTTTATGTACGACTAGTGTGCCAAACTCATGCATCATCAGTTAATAATAAGATAATACATAGTTATTGATGTAAAACAAAAAATATTGAAGAGTTTAAAAACAAATATAAATAATAAATTTATTTTTAAAAATAATATCGACTATTCTTTGTCTTTACGGAGACCTTGGTGTGATGGAGGGATGTAATTGAAATTGTTTAAACATTTGATGCCTATAGGCTTTGCACTTTAGTGTCTTGGTATGGTCTACTTTAATCTCATATGAGCCATCTTGGTGTGGTTTAGTTCACTCACGTATCCGAGTCCATTTTACTAGAATTCCATTGGACGAAACAATGTAATCAAATCTTGAAATCGAAAAATGAAATTAACCGAATTTTGGTAAGCTATTATGACATATGCATGGAACTAGGCTAATGAACATGTATAAGTAGATGATGTTTGACTGTTGAATGTGGTGCCTTTGAATGGCATATTTCCTATTTTAATTAGGATATTGAAATTGGCATTTTAATGTGTGTTTTGATGATGCTTAAATCTCTTTAAAGTGTGCTTAAATGGGTTGAATGATTGTGCATGAAATGGTATTGGAAATGGTTTGATTTTAGGTGAATTTTGGGTCTACACGACCTAAGACATGGGCGTGTGACTCAGCTGTGTGGGACACATAGCCTAGCGACACAGTCGTGTGTCATTTGAGGGTTCTTTTGTATGCAAGTCAGTGAGTCACATGGCCTAACACACAGCCTGGCACACGGGAGTGTGACACGGTCGTGTGACCATACTCAAAGAGTTATATGGGTGAGGACACGGGATGGGACACAGCGGTGTGTCCCTAGTTCGAAGGTTACACGGCCTGAGACATGGGCATGTGTCTTAGCCGTGTGAGGCACACTACCGTGTGACCTCTGTTTTCTAATTTTGCTACTTTTTCCCAAATTTTCTAAATTGTTTCCAATTGGTCCCGAATTGTTTCTAGGTTATTTTTAGGGCCTAGAGGGCTCGACTTAGAGACATTATCATGTTTATGAATGATTTATGTTATGATTAATGTAATACCCAATTTCCGCCCGGGCCCAAAATCATAGATAAATAAACACCAAATTAAAACAAAATAAAAAAACCAAATAAATGTCCAGTTTTTATTACAACAGTAGGCCCAATTAATTTATCCAAACCCAAAATACATCAGACCCACTAAGCCCCAATATCATAAATCCAATTATTAACCCAACTACCTAATTACAGCCCCAAAACCTAAGATTTACCCTAGCCCAACAAGATAACCAGAAAAAGAAAACAAAAGAACCCTAAGCCGCTGCAACAGTTTCAGCCACCATCGCCTCCGTCCGTCTCTCGCACGTGCCGCACCTTCCACGTGCGCCTCTAGCTGGCGTCTACCTGCATCACAACAAACCAGTAACAGCAAAAGAGAACGCACTAGAAGCAATAACAGAAAGGCCAGCGATTAAGTAGAGGATTATTTGTTTTATTATTTTTATTTTGCTGTAAATTGATAGATTTTTGGCTATAAAAAGCCGATTCATTTTCTGTAAAAAGGGATCTCCAAATGAATAAAAAAGGAGAAAAGAATACAAATAGGAGGAAAGGAAATTGAATAGCAGTTTTGAAAAAGAGGTGATTTTAAACTTTTATTCGCTTTTCTTTGTTTTTTCTTTACTCATTTTGTTCATTAATGGTACTAAAATAAAAGAGAAAGAGAGGTGAGAGAACAAGGAGTTTACCTGGCGATCGATTCCTTGCTTACTCCGTTGCAATCGGAGATCGAGTGAGGGATCTTAGAATGGCCAGTTTGAGAGCATGATTTTGAGGCAGAGGCATTTGATTTTGTTGATTCACTGGCGGCTGCTAACTTAGGGTTTCAAAATAGGTTTTGTACAGCAAAAGAAACGGCATCATTTAGGGCTTGCATCAGTGGCCCCAAAATGGCGTCGTATATGCTCAACCGTGTGCGACCCGACTTAACCGGGGGAAAATTTGCGCGTTTTGTTTCAATGGCCTATTTGTGTGCTTAGTCCTTCTCTTTTCTCGATTTGTTTGAATTTAATCCTTTTTGTTTTTTTAATTTTTCCACTTAATTTGATCTTGTTTTCAATTTCGTCCTCCGTCAATTGAGGAGACAAAAACGGCGCTGTTTCCTGTGATCTGACTTGATTATGAAACTTGTGCGTTTATTTTCTGTTTTAGTCCCTCGATTTTTAATAAAATACAAATTTGATTCTTCTTTTGTTTTATATTTATATTGGCTGCCTGTTTAATTTTGTTTTTATTTCAACTTAATCTTTGATCGATTATTTTATTTCATTTTGTTTTTTTTCCTCTAATGATGTTTCAACTTTAATTAAACTTTTATTAACTTAATTTCAAATTAAATTAGCTCTTATTTTGACATATTTATTATTTATTTTAGTATTATTTTAATATTTCAAATTAACATGCTTTAAATTTATCATACATTATTTTTTTAAAAGGTCTATTATATACTTTTATTTTCAAACTTGACATGTTATTATTTGATAAATTACTTATTAGTATATATGTTTTATGAGAATTTGATGTAATTTGTATATATTTAAATGTTTTATTTTATGTTATAATTTAAAATTCTTTTTATATATTTCTATATGTTAAATGTTTACATAATAATATTTTTTAGAAATACAATTGTTCTTATATATATAACTTATTAAATTATTCTTTTCAAGTATATATATTAATGTTTTGATTTTATTATGATTATTAATTTTAAGTGTTTTAATATATTTGAATAGGTATTTTAAATTATTTTATTCATATGTAATTATTTTCTTTTAAAATTTACTAATGTACGTTATATACCCCATTTTTCATGTATATTAGTATATATGTATTATTACTATTATATATATATATATATATATGTATATGCTTTGTTTGAATTTATTTCAATTCATTTTTAATAGTTTTTTCCTTAAGTCTATTTTGAAGTCTGTATGTAATTTATTGTAAAATTTTTATACATAGAACATATTTATCATATTTTTTGTCTTAGTATATCTTTTAAAATAGATGATAGATTTATTTAGTTTTAGTTTTGATATTGATATTTATATAATGTGATTAACATTATTGTTGCTATTCTTATTTGTATTTATTTATTTTTTGCTTATTTAACTATCTTTTACATCATACATTGATATTCAATCATATTACATTTGTTTTAAAATGGTGTTTCATTAAAGCATTAAAATCATTTTATTTTCATAAATTTTCAAAATATTCGGTGTTCATGATTTTCGAGAGGATTGTGCCCTAACTTACTGGGCTTCAATTCTTTACGATGAATTTAGATAGTCAAGTATTTATTTTACAATAAAATTATTCAATTTCTAAATAAAGTTTTTCAGAATTTCGAAATGTCGGACCCTAACTCACTAGATCTGACAATTTTGCTATCTCGAATTAAGGGTTTTTAAAATAAAGGCAATATTCGGTGTTTTGGAATTTCGAGAAATTGAACCATAACTTATTGTGTTCTAATTTTTCATTTGACCTAAATAACCAAGTATCCTTCTCAAAATGCATGAGTTTTAAAAGTTAAAAGATACACTTAATTTTGAAGATTAAATTATTGCACCCTAACTTACTGAGTGTGATAACTTATTTCTTTGAAATGAGTGCGTCTTATCACTCAATTTGATTTATTCAAAATTTCTTTTCAAAGGATCGTATTTTCGTATCTTTTCAAAATTTCAATATTAAGAAATTAAGCAATCAATTCGGTGCCAATTTTTGGGCGTCGCGAGGGTGCTGACCCTTCCTCGAACGTAACTGACTCCCGAACCTGTTTTCTCACGTTTCAAAGACCTAAATCGATATTTTAGTAAATCAATATGTTTTATTAAAATCTCAAGGTGACCCGATCGCACCTCGAAAAAGGGTTGGTGGCGACTCCATTTTCATTTTCAAAGTCGATTCCTGTTTTTCAAATAAAAAATGGTTTCGACAATTAAATTATTGAATGATTTAAAGTTTAAATGTTCCTGATTGTACGGTAATGCTCCGTAACCCTATTCCAATGATGGAAACGGGTTAGGGGTGTTACAATGACCCAAGTAGAATAGATCCTAAAATCTTTTATGGATTTATTCACTTGTAACATTCATAGTGAGGCATACCTAAATCCTGAGTGGATGGTGGGCTATGTATGCGTGACTCATACACTTTGACGTAAGTAAAAACCTAAGTTAAAATAGATAAGAAACCGAAAGCTAGTGCGTTGGGTGCACAACTTCTGTAGTATGTAGCGTTATTCACAACAGTGGAATTCATAGCCCAAAACATGAGTATATGATTTTCTCTCATTGGCATTACATGGTTGATGACAAGTAAACGTGGTCACAGGTCGTCCGTCTTTATGATGGATGACTTGATCACTATTTGCTAGTGGTTGACTTTTCATGAAGGAAGATGTATGGTTACCATGAGATAAAATAGGATCATATTAGGAGAAAAGATTTTATCCCAAAGAGATTAAGGATATCTTATGAGGGTAACACACTTATGACAAGGTCATTGGATGAGCACTGAGTAGTCACTTTTGTAATCGTATGTCGTTGGCAGAGCTTAGTCATGATACTATAGTGGAATGACTTTGTAACTAAATGAGTTTATAATTAATAGGAGAAAAGCTGAAACTTAATTATAAATCATTTGAGCCTCAACTACATCTGTCCAATCGGTCATTCTGCTAGTTTGTTGAAACCAAAAATGAATTGTTTGTTTTGAATAGAAATGAACAGAATGAATAGAAAAAAAGAAATGAGAAACATTTAGGAATGATTATGACCTTCGAAATGGAGAAATAGAATCATATGGAAATGAATGTAGGTTTCCAAAAATGGAAATGAAAATTTGCAATCTTATATGGATTACTTAAAAATGATCAGAAGAATGAGTTTATGTTTTTGGACTATTTCGAAGCCCAAAAAATGAAAATAAATCATTAGGTCATAGTGAACATGTTGAGTTGTGAAACGTTAAACATATTTTCTCGAATACCAGGGCAAATTCATCAAAATTTTATTGAGGGTAAAATCACCAAAATTTTGTTAGGGTAAAATAGGGATGAGAAAATTATTTTATATATAAATATTAAACTTTTTTTTGGGAAATAAAAAAATTAAATCGGGTTGGATCAAATTATAGAGTTCTCAGTCAAAAAGGCCCAAGAAGTACTCGTAATTGGACCCGATGTGAGAGAGTCCCAAAAACCTGATGTAATATGAAAGGGGCGGCAACCTTCGGAGGTATACTAGGGTGTGTCGTCCACCCCTCTCCTACTCTAAGAAGGAAGTTTTTCTATTTGAAATAAACCACTACAACTCAACAAGAGCTCTACTTTCTCCTCCTATAAATAGATGGCATCGGTAGAGCTATTTACAAAATTTTTGAGAGATTGTTATTCTGCTAAAAAATAGAGAGAATTAGTTCTTAACTATTAAGTATATTTTTCCTAAATAACAATTCTACTAGTTTCTATAAAGAAGAGAGAATTTTTGCTTTCACCCCAAAGGGAGAGAAAACTTTTTCTAGTTATGTATTTTGATTCAATTGGTTCAAGCCTACACTCGAAGTAGTTCGTGGCACGAGAATAGCAGAGAAGATCGTTTGGTTGAAAGTTAGTAAAAATGAATGTTTATTAAGCCGAAAACACATGTATGAATTTGGTTAAGGTTTATTTCTATAAATATCACAAACCGATTCAGTTTTAAAAATTTTAATTTTCCTCTCAAACCAAATTTTTACAATAGAGAGACCCAATGTCGATCATTGGTTAGCTGACATTTACTTCTTTGGTTTTCAAATTCTTATCCTCCCTATTTCCTGGCAAACTGCCTGCCATGGTTAGTCCTTAGTGGACTCTCTTTTTTGCTAGCACGAGTGATTTAGCCCCCGTATGACCTCGGCGGGCTTAGCCGCCTCTAGTTTCCCTTTTATCCCCAAACCCTTAAGTTTCGTTCCCTCATCTAGTACATCCTCCATTACAGGATTATTCGTTAAGATCTGTAACCTCATACCCGCGTGTACTTCATAATTTACATGGTAAATCCTCATAAGGGGGTTCACCTTATTCTGTCAGCCTTAGAGTTCATTCCAACTTCGCAACCTTTACCAATCCATCACCGAGTTAGGATCTTATGCCTTATGATTCTTATGTTCACCTTACCGGTTAATTCTTCATGATGCCATAGCAGAGTTATGGTATCTCACTCTTTTTCTTCGTATTAAATGTCTTGGCGGACGTTCCCCTGTCTTCTGTCCTGGTGGGATTTATCACACCTTCAGTCCTGGTGGATGTTACTCGTGCTTACTGTCCCGGTTGACTATTCCATTTTCCATAGCATAGTTATGCTCTTACACATTAGACATCTTTAGAGGTGTCATCTCGAAGGACCTTACCTGTAACACCCCTTAACCTCAAACCGTCGTCAGAACAGGGTTACGAGGCATTACCGAACATATCAAACAATTTACAAATAATTCTTCAATAAATAACCAACATATTAAAATAAATCATAAATTCATATAAATTTTACTAATTGACTTCATTCATTTTTTTTATAAATTTCGGCAGCATTTCTGCTTATTTTTACATAAAACCCCCTGCAAATTTTAAATCGCAACCAAACCAATCCCAGTAATTCAACCAATACATTTATATACTTAAATTATACTTGACATATTGACATAACAACTTAATTAATGAAAATCCTATTATCATTTCTAATTAATTCATAAAACTAATCAAGCCATTTCAATTCGATACCAATGCTATAAATAAATTTTACCATTTTACTAATATAATCATCAAAACATCAAATACTTTTTTTTACAACAAAATTATATAACATACCAAAATAATCATTATAATTCTTATGTACATACCACTTTCATTTAAGGAAGAAAACATCACCGAAATCTTTATGTCGGAGTCGGGATTGTCCTGGATGTTGAACCGAGACTCTGACTCCTTTTTAACCTGCGCACGGAAACAACCATACGCTAAGTATTTTATACTCAATGGTATTACCATAATTCAAATTATAATAGCAAAAAAGAAATAGAATTACCAAGCATGTAACTATCCATCTTCTTAATTATCAATTAATTCTTAAACTATCATCAATTAACAATAACAATAAAATATATAACTATTCTTCAATTTCAATCACATATCACATGTAACAAATTCATTTGATTTTCTCATTTCAATTATTCACCCTATTAACAATCTGGACTTTGACGGATACACAGATTCCAACCCAAACACACCAGTACGGCATATTGTGCCTAAAGCGGTACATAGTACACGATCAAGATATCGACACATAAGTGCACAAACGACACACGAGGTGCCTGATACGACACATAAAGTGCCTGAGATACGACACATAAAGTGCCTGATCGGCAAAGCCGATAAATCCCGTACTCTTCCAAATCCTATGGCATGCCAATTATATCCGACTCAGTCTGACTAGTTAATAGGTTATTTCAATTTCACAATCCAATTTTCACCTTTATTTCAATAATTCATTTTCAATATCAATTATACTTTTTCATTCACTAATCAAAACACAATTCAATACCAACACATACTTTTAAAATTCACATTTCATTTAAATTTTACTTTTCCATTTTCAAGTCAATATTCATTTCAATTCCACACATATATCCATTATTCAATTGAATTTCTTTCAACTTAATAATAATACTTACCTTATTATTTGCTTACCATACTTATAATTTAAATTTAACATTAAAATAATAAATAATTTGAATTATAGTAATAAAAACCCGAATTTGCTCGATTATTCCTCAATAACCTTCTCTTTTTGTTTGTGTGCCGATGCCTCGAGTTCCGTGTTAGCTACGAAAATAATAATTTACACTATTAATTACAACATTAATTTATAATAATAATAATAGAATTTCTATCTAATTTATACTTTAATTCCAATTTAATCCTAACTAAACTTATTTACTTTTCTAATTTAATTCACACTCTATTTCTATTCAAATTTCTTCTAAACTCAAATTTATCTACTAATTTTTCAGCATTTTCACTAATTTCGAATTTTCCTCAATTTAGTCCCTACAACATAAAACTTATAGCTTACTTTACAATTTAATCACTTCATCAATTCTAACTTAAAATTCATTCAATTAAATCCCTAATTCAACAATTTATTCAACATGAACCATGCTTAAAACCTATGAACTTACAAAATATCAACTTAATTCCATCAAAACTTTGTTTTAAAGCTTCTAAATCATCAAAACTAAATAAAAGGGCTTAATTGACTTACCAATCAAAGCTTTAAACCTTAAACCTTTAGTTTTTCCTTTTCTTTTCTTTCTTTCTTTTCTTGCTCTGTTTCGAATTCCGTTCTTTCTTTCTTTTTGTTTTCTTTTATTTGTTCACTAATTTAATTACTTTAATATAATAATAATTAAAACAAATATCTATTTAGTAATTAAATATAAGTATTACAAATTTATGTATTTTATTAATACACTTGTATTAAATTATCACCATACATTTGTCTTTATTTAATTTATTTCTTAATATAATATTTATAATATAGTTATTTAATAATATATTTTATAATTAATTTATATATTTATATACATAAATAATATAAAAATCTAAGATTTTACAATCTTATGCCGCCTCAACCTCCAAATGTGGCTTAATTGCCCATTTGGTCCCTATTATTTTCCTTTAATTTATAATTAAACTTTTACCCTTTATTTAATTTAATCTTTTTTGCTAATTACCCTTAATTAGGCTAAATTCACCTATCTAAAACCTAATTAAACACACAACTAGTCTAGTAAATATTTCTAATAATTATTTTCGAACTCAATTTACTAAGACGGAGGCTTGATATTATACTTTTCCGATGCTCGTGAATTTTTGGGTCATTACATTACCGTCATCGCGGTGTCACCCCATAGAGTCTGCTGACCGCCGTCACGGTGATGCTTTATGGAACCTAAATACCATCATCATGGTGTTGTCTCGAATGACCTATTTCACGTATCACATTGATGCTTGAACACCGAAGTGTCTCCCTCGTAATGCCCGGATCTTCGCGCATCGCAATTTACTCCCTACGATCTTAGATGACAGTATCTTATCGAAATTTCACTTTCCTTTTCCTTATTCACCCGTCCATTTCTTCATTTTTCGTCTAACATTGATGCTCGAACACCGTAGTGCTCCATCTGCAAGGCCCAGAGTTTCGCACATCACAATTTGCACTCAACAATACTATATGGCAGTATCTAATAGAACTACCCCTTTTTCCAATCCTAACTTTGTCTAACCCATCAATATTTCCCATCGTATTTCACAATTTAACACTAAGTATCAGCATAATAAACATAATAACGTGGAGCACGCCAATCTTATACATGGGTTAATATGGCCATTTAATGCATACTGACATACATGCGATGCTCTATTACCCATACAACCTTATACATGCATAGCATTCTCAGGCAACAACGATATTACAACATTGTAAGACTCATCCTAGACTCAACACAAATTCTTTCCATCCATACAACATCAAAAAATGGAGTATAGAATCTCACCTAAATTCCTTTATTCTTATCAATATAGCTTGTCCATACGTTAGAGCCTCATTTGTCCTAACAGCTAAGCATAACAATCATTTATCAATTATCTTAAAGGCATTCAAACCTTAAAACCCAAAATCCACAATTTCATAGAAGTGTTAAGAGTTTTACTCTACTTCTTCCCTCAATCCACAAGTTCCTAGTTTCTTTACTTCTAGACTCCAAATCACACGATGGCTACAACATGCAGAGCTTCTACACATACACACATATATATACTCCAAAAGCATGGTCTCCATAGACCATTTCCACCTCTAAATCCTAATCATTTTGTCCATACTAAGATTGGAATCTAATCATTCCCAAACCAGCCACTTAAGTTTCTAAGTATCTCATTAAAGTCCAATAATTTCTATTCCTATACAATCGACTCCCCTGCTCTTCCTTGAGTTTGGGTCCTTATGAGATCCAAGTGAGACACTCACCTAGTCGGATGGATACGGATCACACACTATCATCAAGATGGTAGAAACATGTTTATCTTGGTACTTAGAATTGTGGAATGTATATAAGGTCTTTGGTTATGTAATGGTCATTCCCTAAATGTGAATGTCAAGGTTGAATGTGTGGTTATGGTCATGATTGTATGTTAAGCTTGATATGTGGTCTAGCTAAGCTTAGATTTGTCCATGAGTTGTATACCATTTGAATAATTGGTTGCAAAGGTTGCATATGATATTATTGCATAAATTCGTATGCCATGATGAATTGATTAATTGAGATGAACCTATGTTTTGTGAGGATTTCCATTATAGGTCACAAAAATTGCCAAACTATGTTGGATGTTATGTTGAAATTTAAAAGGGTTATGAGTTGTAGTGGTCTATCGACCAAGTCACAACACCATTATATGGATGTCGATATGGATGTCGCGACACTGGTTGAAAAAGCAGATGAACTTGTAGTATACTATTTGCAAAGTCGTGACACCATCCCATGGATGTCGCGACACCAATTATCTTTATCATGACGTCCCCTGTTTGAGATCACCATGCCAACTCAGGTCTTCAATGTCGCGAAATTGCACCTCGGTGTCGCGACGCCAACTCGGTGAAGTTTAGAAATTTTACATTTTAGTCCCCAAGTTGTGATGCTTGCCCACTATTTTGGAGGTTGCAGCATCATTCCCATGATGTTGTGACATCAACCCGAGACATTTTGAAACTTTGCATTTTAGTCTTCCAATGGTCTTGAGATATTAAAAAAGCTTTTGTATGCTTGCATAAACCCCTGTTCAGATTATAAGTTATGATATAATGATGTAATGATCATGTTATTGATTATAAATTGTTGAATTTATATAAATTATGTTATATTTGAATGTAGTTGCTCCGACTGCGAATGTGACATATTGTAGCTCAAACCCGACAATCGGGTCGGGCAAGGGGTGTTACAATAGACAAAGCTTTTTTTTTTTAGATTTTAGATGAATAATCCAATTTCAATTTAGGTCCCTATAATATGCTCAAATTTTAAATTTAAATTTTATACTTTAATTTTTTTTATTCATCATATTGACACCTGTCCAAATTACAAACTAAGATTTTTTTCAAGAGATTTTAAATGAATGGTCCAATTTCAGTTTTGGTCCTATAATATGTTCAAATTTTTAAATTCAATTTTTATACTTTAATTTTACTTCTACTTTATAATATCATAGTTAGTCTAAATACTTCATCCGGATTAAAATGTTGACATACACATGTCTAAATACACAACCTTTTACTTTTTTTAGATTATATAATAATGATCAAATTTTAGTTTTGGTTCATATATTATGCTCAAATTTGAAATTTAATCTCTATACTTTAATCTTTGACATAATTTGGTACTCAACTTTTATAATGTCATTGTTAGTCTAAATACTTCATTCGATTAAATTGTTGATGTACATATGTCTAAATACATACCCTCTTACTCTTTCTTTTTCTTTTTTCTTTTTTGAGATTATATAACAATGGCCAATTTTCAATTTTAGTTACCATACAATGCTCAAATTTGAAATTTAATCTCTATACTTTAATTTTGACATGATTTAGTATTTCAATTTTAATGTCATTAGTTAGTCTAAATATCTTCTAATAATTAAAATATAGATGGAAAATTTTAAGAATTTCCAACACTTTTAAATTTCTTTGTTAAATTGAAGTTATTTTATTCTCATTTTTTTGTTACATGGCTATTAAATGAGTTTTTTTTTAATTTCCACATGTCCAACCAGTGAAATTAACAAAA